>NC_062966.1:5488222-5562218 GCF_023119035.1 Salvia hispanica | reverse complement strand
ACCATTGTGCTCGCAAAAAGGTAATAAAGTGCTCGCAACAACCCGATTTGCTAGCACACTGCGAGCACTAATTGTGCTAGCTATAGCGCTTGTAGCAAATTTGCGACCATTTTGCGAGCAAAAGTTATTTTGCTAGCACCTTTTTGCTCGCTAATAGGAGAAGTTGACCAAGCTATATATGTGCTCGCAAATTTGCTAGCAACTCTAGTTGCTCGCTAATAGGAGAAGTTGACCAAGCTATATATGTGCTCGCAAGTTTGCTAGCAACTCTATTATGCTCGCAAGTTTGCTAGCACCTCTATTGTGCTAGCAGGTTTTTGGCCATTTGTATTCATCAGCAATTCTAATATATATATTTTTTAATTTATTATTTGGACAATTTATTAAATAAAAAATCATAATGACAATAAAAAAGTAACAAAACTAAAAAATTATATAAAATCAATAATATTGTTTTACACTTTTAGTTTATAAAGACTTGAGCTATTTTTGACTTATCATTTCGTCAACCTATTCACTGACGTTCATCAACCGTTCCCACCTCCTATTTTTTTTCTCTAAATCTGGGCGCAACTCGCATTTTGCTGTCTAGTTCAGCACGTGCTGCTGCATTTTGCCTCTCCAACTCCGCACGTGACAACTCAGTTTGCTTCTCCAACTGCTCGCGCACCTCAATAGTGACTTGCTCTCGCTGCATTTTTATTAAAGACTGAAGCAGTAGATTTTACCATTTTCTAACACGAGGCTTTATCTCCCAGCAACCTGCGATCCAAATTTACATGCATTTCATTCATAACGGTATGCAAAGCTAAATGATTGACTTGACTACTATAAAAATACTAGCAACAAAAAATAGAACTGTTTTGCAATTCGAATTTTGTGTAAAATCTTACTCATGTTCACTTCATCTCCTCCCAAGTGAATGAATTAGTACTTGAAGATCTTACTGAAATCTGGAAACAGAATATTAGCACTTAGTTAGCTGATCATAGTTTCCGGGATGAGAAATGAGAGGACCACATTTCATAAACAGAAATGAGATGTATCAGAGAGAATCTCATTCATAGTACCATCCTTATTTTCTTTACTTCTTATTCTCGAGTCACTGACTCTATATCTCTTGTATGTAGACCTAGTTCTAATACCATTTAGATAATTAAGTGAGAATCCTATATTTTCTTCTAATATATGTACTACAAAAAGGTAGCATAGATCCAATCTATTATAAAATGTATAAATACATATGCAAAACAAGAAGTGCATCTTCTCTGTGTGCCTTCTTGCACATCGGACATTAGAATAATGAACATCAGCATTTATTATAACTTAAGACAGTAAAGCCAAATACTTCACAATAAACAAATGAATCCGGATATACATAAGGGGGATTTACCTTCACATAGCGAAATCCTTGTGGATCAGCACAGCTCTTGCATCCTAACATGATCCCACACCTATACTCCATGAAATGTGAATTATTCTGAGTTGCATTCACATTACAATAACACAATAATATAGCATAACCTCAACAATTAATTAACAGAAGTCTTGCAATCACTTACCAAACATGTTCTTTTGTAACCCTTCTGCATCTGATCCCATAACTCCAAAGTTCTGCAAAGTGCCTACATCCAAAAACCAAAAGTTAATCTATACCAAATTCCTCGAGTAGTAAAGTTATGCGGAGAGATAATATATCCCCCCTTCAGCTGATTGAAGCACACCACAAAATTTCTTTAGGTATAACGGTTCTATTCATCAAGATTCTTAGTAGCACTGTTTCCAGAGCTTACAAACGAAGACCCAACAATTCTCTTTCCATCCAGAGGCCTAGTTGAATAATTGGTGTTACTTTGAACTTAACTTTTGTCAGTTTCAAGAAAAGGGGAAAAATGAAAGAAAGTGCAGATCAGTTTAAGTTGTGATTTCCTTTGCTATAGGATATATACTCGTCGATAAACAGCGACAAACATGATATAAAAATGGCCTTAGATTCTCATGTCTAAAACATCCAGTGTCACCTTTAGCCAAAATTACTAAAAGGTAAGAAATTATTGACTGTTGACAGTCGATTTGGATTACAGCAAATCTCTGCCCAACTGCCTTCTTTAACACCACAATTTGAGGAGATATTGAATATGTAGACATGTCTCACCTGGAACAAGATGTCTGTATTAGTAAGTCCCGGCAGAGAAACCTGGATGCAATAGTTTACCAAGAAACACCAACACACCACAATAAAATCTTCAGAGACCATCTCCATCATGTACGCACTTATTGAGCAGGGTTGTTTATGATATTAATTGTATAACTAGGCATCCAACAGATCAGGGGAAAAAAATAGAACAGAGCAGCCAAACTCTTGTTAACCAGAAGCACATGATTTACTATCAAGTCTGCTAAGTTCTTAAAATTAAATAGTACTAATTAGTCCAACAAATTTCAGTTCTACAACACTTTTCAGCAAGTTTAACTACACATTGTCATCCTAAATCCTTCGAAGTCAATTTATTAATTCATTTTTAAGTATGATTTAGTTAATTCATTAATTATATCACAAATTATCATGCTGTTAGCATCTCCATCAACAAACTTTCTCAAATCAACATCTAATAAGAAAAAAATCAGACTACGCACTAAATACAGAGTTTGGAAGGGTACGAACCATGCTATCTTCGACCTCATCCGGCGCGGCGGAGCTCGAGCCAAACCGAGATCTTTGCATCGCTTTGTAGGCTTGATTTTTCCCCATTTTCGTGATAGTAAATTCTACAATTTTATCCAGCAATAATCGATAAATTTTTTGAAGCGAGAGTCATGAAACAAGAGAATCTAAACAATTAAATGGGAGGTGTGTTGGAATAAAATGATTCATCAAAAAGAAGATTGAGAGTAGAGTTGTGGAGTTTCCATTTGTCTGATCAAAAGATTAGGCTGACAGATATTCTTACCAAGACAGTGAACTCGAGAAGTCTTGCAAGCGTACTTTTTAAATTGAGTTTTAGAAATCCCACCACTCAACTTAAAGGAGAGTGTTGAAAAAAAAATAATTAAATCATAATCTTGGAGCCCAAGAATATTTGGCGCACAAGGTTTTACTATATAAACATTCTTTGCAATGCTCTATTTAAAGGGTAACATATTATTCCATCTGTCTCATAAAAGATGTCACATTTCTATTTTTAGATAAAATTCTCCTTCACAATAATATAAATATTATATTTTCTACTTCCACAACACACAGAATAAAATCTTCTAAAATCCTGTGACATTTCACGAGTGTGACATCTCTTGTGAGACGGAAGGAGTATTAAATACGATCATTTTAAGTCAATAAAATGTATCCTTAGCTATTCTCATTTTTTACATTTCCATATTTCAATTCATTTTCAACACTTCTAATAGAGTTTCCGTGATTTTTGTAAGGATCTTCATGAGTGTTCTTAATTTGCTCTTGATTGTATGGATAATTTCTTTAAGTCGTTAAATCACGGACGCAGTATTAATATTCTTAATTTTGCTTTTATTGATTAAAGCAAAATGGACAATCTGGCATTCGTGTCGTTTTCTCAAATGCCGAATCAATATTTGCACACACAATAGTGACAATAATGTGACAATTTATTTGATTAGTGGGGGTACCCGATGACTTACCTGGCTTGGCTCCAGAATTATGCATATCGACATATTTCGGGGAAACACATTATACAACATAACGAAAATCATAATAATAGGAGTGTGTCAGTTGGCCCAACGGTGAGAGGTTAATATCTAAAACAAAGGTTTTAATAATAATAATAATAATATGGTTTAAAAACTATCATAAAATTTTTATTGTATATACAAGATTTAAATAGCCAATATTTTAATAAGAGATAAAGTATTAAAACATAAGAAAAAATCATTTACAAGAAAAAAAAAAACATAACAAAAAATCATACGATTACGCAAGCATTTCTTCATCTCACAAATCTAGTAACGTACATATAGTATTTTTTATTTCATACTATTAAACTACAAAGTCAAGAGGTAGTTACTGGATATTTGTTTTCGAAAGGCCGTCTGCCTTTTACATGTCCTTAATTTCAAACTCAGCTTTTGAAATGCTTGCAATTTATGCAGCTACCGTAGCTTCAAAGTCATATAATTAGCATCAAAAAATGTCACTTGACATATATCAATAATTAGCCTCACCCTTTATAAAACCTCAAGCAAGTTATGCAATCATTTCATCCATTCCACCAAATCCCAATCACTCCTCAAAAGACAACCAATTCTTTTCCAACTTGGCTTCATATTCACAACTAATCACATATATATGTGTGTGAAGAGAAGATTTCAGCCTGCATTTAATTTGAATTTGTATGGAGGCCTTCTCATTTAGCAGCTTTTGGAATTGGTATCTCATGAGGCTCTTGCCGGGGTGGCCCCACTACCAATCTCCTTACGACTATGGTTTCTCTCTCTTGTTAGTGTTTCTGCTTACCTTCACTGCTGAGTTCTGCTCCAACTATCCCGTCAGCCGACGAAGCGATCCGAGGGTCGCTGCACTGGGTGGTGCCGCCTTGAGGGCGCTTCAGATGTTCATGACTTACTTGGCCATCATAGCCATAATGGCC
Source organism: Salvia hispanica (assembly GCF_023119035.1). Classification (NCBI taxonomy): domain Eukaryota; kingdom Viridiplantae; phylum Streptophyta; class Magnoliopsida; order Lamiales; family Lamiaceae; genus Salvia; species Salvia hispanica. Next base: position 5,557,599 of record NC_062966.1, on the reverse strand, counting down.
ACCGATTTCGTCTTCTTTGCAGCAGCGGTGGCCGGACATGCCGCCGGAAATCTTGTTGCTGGTCTGTATCAGTATCATATCGAAGAGGTCGAGTCTGTGTTGTATGACTGTAGCTGTGGAAATTATTACACTATGTGAATCAAGCTATGTCGGAGGTTGAATGCAGTTGAATATTTATTTTCTTGTTCGTTAATTTTCTTCGAAAGATGTGTCACGCATGAGTTGTAATACATGAGATAAAAATAACAAGGAAGAATGATAAGTTATCTCCAAAAATGTATGGTCCTCTCCTTTCATATTTAGATAGATAACGTGACATCAATCTATTCCAAGTGAGATAAAATATCACAAAATGGCACATCTATCTAATCCAAGAGTTGTAAAAAGGTTCCTGGTACTAGGCCATAATCTGGACCATATGCTTGTAGGTAGAGGAGCGGTGGCCTCGAGAAGATGCTCTTTACCGTCATTTATAGCATCGCGGTTATCCGCATCGAGGGGAGCCTCTTCTTGCAGATCCTTTCCACCAGCCTCAGAAATCTCCCCTGGTTTCTTGTCAAACAATCCCTTAAACTGTTGACGAGCTCGTTTGTGAATTTCCTGAACAACCCAGTGGCGCACATTGGTTCACAAACAAATGTAGTAACTTTTATGAAACCTTAATATCTGTTATGATTAGAAGTGTTCCATAACTGAGCCAAGATTTGTTTTTTGATACTAACCTGCTCCTCCTTTTTCAGTTTGAGAAGAGCTGCATTTGCGGTTGCTTCTGATGATTTGTCGACGCTCATCATCTAAAACCAAGAAGACTGATTCAGATGGGAGATAAATAATTATATGACTGCCTTTACCACCAGTAACATTTCAATGATGTTGTACCTTACTGAAATCTGCTCTAGCTTCTTCGAAGTTACCAACAGCCATGTATGCCATTCCACGGCGATACAGAGCTTTGACATGAGCTGGGTTGGCATCCAATACCTTTAAATGCAGAAACGCATTAGTCGGTCATTTCATGAGATTTCAAAAGCTAGCTACCTTCTTAGTAGGAATCTAAATCTGGAAAATATTCACCATAAGGTTTGGGGATTACCTTATTGCAACTTTCAACTGATTTCCTATATTCGCCAATTTTCAGCAAGCACGCAGCCATGTTCAGGTGCAGCAAATCCTTCAACCAATTTGAACAAGTACATAAATTAACTCGTTTCTGAAGATAATATTGCATAAATTCCTTGTAATACGTACTCTTGTGTTTGAAAATTCTTTTCCCTCCTCATCATCTTGAGGATTAACATGATTAAATTCCCGAAGCACCTGGAAAAGCAATCCAAATCACTCAATAACAGTATGCTAGTCAGAAATAACTCAAAGGGCTGAACAACTAAAATGGATAAAAGCAATGTATATTAAAAATACATGCTGCCTCTGAAAGCTTAGGAAAAGAACTGAGATCAAAATAAAAGGAAATTACATGTTCATATTTTGCTTTGGCAAGTTCATATTTGCCTTCTTTGAATAGCCTGTTACCCTGAAATATACAGAGTATAACATTGCTGCCTCAGTATGAAGAAATATCAAATATTTACAACTTAAGAACAAAAGCATAAAGTATAAGCATGGTTCGACCACAGAACAATAGATACTGTTGATTCATCTAGAATTTAGTGAAGGAAAGAAATGAAGCTTGAAAGACTATTTTTAATGAAAGAAAAAAGTCCACAATCTCACATTGTATTGATGATTGTTCATGAACTACCTGGAACATTCATCAACTTGTAAAGGAAGAAAGATATGAATAGAGAATGTATATTGTGAATTCTATCGGTGCACATCATCATTACAGATGCATCAGTACATATCTTCTGATTGTACTAAACTTTTTACACACCTGCTGCAAGCAGGTCAGTAGTTATGTCTCATGGTGGTTACTGATTCTGGTATAACATGCATTATGTTAAGATACTTATACATCACATAAAGATTTCCTTCCCTGCCGTATACACTTTTATATTTGTTCTCGCCCCTTCCCATTTTGAGAAGAAAAACACATTGACAAATGAAAAAAGTCCCCACTGAGTAATCAAGTAACATATACCGTGCCTTTGATCTTCTCAACATCATCCATTATTTCTCTAAAGTTGAAACCTGTCCAGTCCTGCATCAAGGATTCAATCAGCAGCATTGCAGATTGGGCAGAACAAATTCAGCCAACAAAGAAATCTTTAATTTTTTGGCAGGATACAAGAAATACATTGTACTCCCTCCGTCCCATTGAAGATGACTCATTTTCCTTTTTGGTTTGTCCCAACCAAGATGACCCATTACTTAAAATGGAAACACCTCTATCTCTACTTTATTCCCTCTGTCTAACTCTCTCCTCTTAACACACAAAATATAACTGCATAAAATCCCGTGCCGCCCAAGGAAGGGGTCATCTTCCTTGGGACGGAGGGAGTACTATTTAATCATAATAAATACTCCCTCCGTCCATGAATAGGAGTCTCATTTCTATCCGGCACGGGTTTTAAGAAATATTAAGAAAAGTGGATGGAAGAAAATTAGTGGAATAGGGGTCCCACTTGTATACATTAGTTTTAAATGATATGTGAGTGAAATGAGTTAGTGGAATGTGGGGTCTCTTTACCATTTATGGTAATTATGAACCGGGACTCCTATTCGAGGACGGAGGGAGTAGGTTTCTAAACAGGATTAGGCTACAGTGAAATTTTTTTGACCCACTGTATTTATGTTAGATTTTTCAATTATTGGGTGCTCTCGTATTCATAGCATGAGACATTAATCAAATTATCATTGATCATAATAAAACTGCAACAAATTTAGACTGAGTGATGTGTCTATATATTCCATTAGAAATACCCTTATGTGTCTGAGGCTATTTAGTTATCCATTTCTCACTAGTTTTCATTAACAAAAGAGGACAAAATAATACATTTCCTCAATCGAGTTCCCATACTCATAATTTAAAGATGACATTTCAATATTGAATGCATGGGCCACATGTAAGATTATTGTGGTTCAGTTTTTATTCCATATCATGATCTTAAATTTTCTTACCTTTTGCTTCTCGTAATCAAGAAGCTCAATCTCCCATTTTACATAAGCACCTTCAGGAACGTTGGCTGGCCTGTTCATATTAATGAACAACAGAAACTAGGTAAATAAATAATTGGAAATAAGTAGACCATGATCGACAGGTTAGCAGCAGAAGAAGTATTTTTTAGCAACATTTACACTACGTGTAATATCTATGTACGATCACTGGTAGTTTAACCTTGGAAACTTATCGTAAGCATAGTCTGGGGGGCATGTGACCGAAGCTATCTCTCCAGGTAACATCAATCTTGTGCACATTTCAAACCCTTCTGGCACCTATTAAAACCAGAAGTAAATAACAGATCTACAAAAGCTTTAAAGAAGTTGGACATATAAGCTTAGCTCTGAAGTGTGTCTTACAAGGCCTTCCCCTGATCTGAACTCAAAAGGCTGATCAGTGTTATCAACTCTTGTATCATAGAAAACAGTGTTTTCCTCATTGAGAAGCATCCCCTTGTAGTGGACACGTAACAGGCTATCATGAAGAGGGCAATCCATAGGAAATTCACCTAATTATTTGGAATATCACAGAAAGTACACAGGAAATGTTTTAGCAATTTAATATGCTTTATTAGGCAGAAAGAAACCTATAATGAAGTTGGTAAATGACTATTATTACAATTATTGACTTTATCCGGTGAACTGGCATTCGTTCAATATAATAGATCAAGGAAACAATAGAATAATTATTGAACAGAACCTCTCCCATCTCGCAAACGGCGTTTTATCAAGCGCCCATCCCCAAGGACATCACGGACCTGCGAATCCAAACCAAGTTATCTCAAATAACTTATAAATAGATTTGACAAAGCGCAATTGATTAGACTCCTCCCCCCCAAAACACACACCCCGATAGAAAATTGGATACTAACTTTTCCTCGAACAAGGAGAAATGAAAAGATAAGCTACTGAATATAACCATGCATTTTAATATTGGTTTACAATCACACCATCCCCTAGATGTAGCTCCCTGAGATTCTTTCCTTTGAACAACCATGAAAAGGGTAAACATATTATGCGTTTTACCTGAACAAAATGCAGCAACTCTACTTCAAAGTGGACTTCAGAAATACCTTCAATGGAGGGCATCAGAGGGCATTGAGTTAAGTATTCCTTAATGACATAAATAACTGCTTTTTCTCCTCGTGTCATTGTTCCAATTCCCAACTCAAGACCTTTTGGTATCTAAACACAAGAAAGAATAATAAAAATAGAACTTAGATATGTATAGCTATTAGTTATCTTAAAAAAAATATTAGCAAGGTATTATCAAAAAATATACATTAAACATGTCTGAAGACAAAAATAACCATAATACATGAACATAAATAAAGGAATGTGCTGCTTACTTCAGATTTACCATAGGTGAACAGAAACGGTTCCCCATGTGTATGAGAATATATCACCTTTCCATCTCCAGACTTCCCTGATATCCTACACGCAATCATATGCAAGGTAAATAACTAGTCAAGCCAAAAGTTTACAGGAACACAAAGAACCATTGTTGAGCACTACAAAAGAAATATATAAGGCTGTAAGAAAAAACACAGAGAGATAGATTAGCTTCATATCTCCAAAACTGAAGAGAAATTGTTAAAGAAGCAGTTCTTATACCAAGCTTTAACTTCATAGGGTTCTCTTGGTTGTTCCCAACCTTGTCCATCTTCCTCGACCTATTAGAAAAATTAAAATAAAAACAGTCATTCAATTATTCTCCTCATAATTATGCTTTAACATCTTAAACACGTTAGCCAAGAAAATATCAATCATCAAATAAGTATGCTCTAATAATAGTGCCTTGTTGTATGATTATGAAGGCTTATTATTTTGTATAATGCTCTACTTAACCTAAAATCATGGCAAAGATAAAGGGTCAACTTCCACTTATATGTCATTCCACACTTTCATGAGTGAAACCGACGTAGGATATGTATCAATCTATCCCCTCTCGAACCGGACGGCACATGTCGGGTGGTAAACCCAAAGCCATGGGCCCACCATCCATTTCTTTCCATGCGGGCCCACATCTTCTGTGGCAACACTTTGGTCACACCTTCGGTTAGCCCATTTCTGTAGCCTTTCGGTCACACCTTTGGAACCACGTTCACCACACCAAATTCATAGGAACATAAGTCAGGAAGCCCTAACTTAAACCAAAACCATGGTCAAAGCTAAAGGGTTAGTCCCACTTATATGTTATTCCACACTTTCATGGGGAACCGATGTGGGCCCAAGGGCCATCAAATGGATGGTGGGCCTTGTACTTAGATATGTCATCCGAAGTGTTCCGTCTGTGGACATTTGGCTCAAAAGGGGGATGGATTGATATGAATCCCACATCGGTTCCACATAAAGTGTGGACTAGTATATAAGTGGGAGTCAACACATGGTTATGGATTAAGTAATTGCTCCCTAGGTTATGGATTAAGTAATTGCTCCCTAACTTATGTGCTTATCATGATCAGATGTCATACAAAAAGCAGTAATGCATCATTCATATGTAACTAGGCAATGGATAAAACAGGCAAAGCGGGTTGGAATCAGAGTAGGGGAGACAGGGCTACGTGCTGGGTAGCGCAGCACATCTGTTTTGGGTGAATCTCCGCAACTTGGCTACAAGGTAAAAGCAATAGCAAACACAGGTAATGGGTTGGAACTTGGAATCCCTGAAACTTACCTTCTTTAAGACACCTAAATCTTCAGTAATAACCTGAGAAAATGAAGGGAAAACATCCAAATTAATAGCTTCAGGGAGGTTGAAATTCTCCAAGCTGAGTATCACACGGCAAAAGTCTAGGAAACGTAAAGTTAAATCCGTTCAGAAATGACGCCAAAGTTAATGAGATAATAATCAATACTCCCTCCATCCCATAAGAATAAGAACTTTCGAAGGGGCATGGGGTTTAATGAACAATTGGTAAAGTAAGAGAGATAAAAAGAAAAAGTGATTGAAGTATTGTTAGTTGAGAATGGGTCACACCTCTTTAGAGAGAAAAAAATTTCTAAATTAGAAAGTTCTTAATTTTAAGGGACGGACTAAAAAAAATAGTTTATATTTTTAAGGGACGGAACGAGTATGTTATTTGAGAATGTATGATGGTACAAAGTCAGTTGCAAAGCACACAAATATAATGTATAAAACTGTCTAAGCAATGAAAAGATCCGTGCATAAATTTGTATGCAAATAGCATCAAGACCACACATATTTAAGATCTTTGAAATCATAGCATAATAACAGAGAGTATGCACCTACCAGAGTTCAGCAATTTTTGTATGGGAACATATAGGGTGCAATTCTCTAATTCTACAAGTCTTAACCAATTGTAGATCACATATTGACGTGAGCATATAAACTGCATTAGTGTTTAACAAATAAGGTAGCCTCTTAAAACTTGTGATTTATAAAAACTGGTGTAAAGCTAATAAGAAAAATTAAGACATTTTTACCTTGACTTTCGAGAATTCAATCAACTCTATCTCAAAATGAAGTTCATCATCCTTGGGAAAGCCATCGGGAACAGAAACAGGGCAATCCTCCTCACCATAATGCAGCTCAGGTTTTACCTTGAACTGATATCAAATATACATCATCACCCAGTGCAATCAAGGCAAAAAAATGAGGTTTCTCGACCGGCCACCCACGATGTTTTGTATACATTAACTTTATATGGATTTTTATTCTAAAAGGATATACATATCAGCAATCTCACTTAGAAGAGAGACTGTAAGTACATATAGTCTAAAACCAGTAAGTATCCATTAAGAGTGTTATATTTCTGTTACTCCAAAAACTATACACATGAAGGAGTGAAATGATACGTTAAGTTTAAAGGGAAATCGGCGATAACATGTTGTAAAACACCTACCATTGCAACTTCACCTTTCAACATTGTAGGAAATCCTTCTAGCAATCCCAATATGATCTTGCTTTTTCCCAATACCTGTCGTTTTGGAATACCTTTGCCTGTACTCAAGAGAGGTGAGATAGTCCTTTGCCAAGTAAGCATAAACAAAATGAAAACTAAGCAATAACAAATTACTGCTCTGCAAAACTAACCTTAAGCCATCTAATTATACTAATATAGGAATACCTTTAAATGCTAAATATGAATATTCTACTAGAACTAGTTCAGCTAAAGCACATACCCCCCCCCCTATCTTACCAATGGTCATGATAACAGAAAAGCTTACTCACCTCCATATTCTGATCGAGTCGACTCCACAACAACGCCATCTAATGTCCGTATTGTACAGTGATATATAATCTGGATAAAACGTCATATTTATAAAATCACATCCATTTCTCCACAGAAGAATCATCACTAGCTATTAAACAAAAAAACAGTCAACCTGATCACCCTCTATTGGTGTCTTTTCACCAGCTCCAGGCCTTATCAAAGCCTTCATCAAGCTACCAGGAGGCATTTTCTTTTTCCTACATACAATTAATTGTGCAGTCAGCTAACTAAAATAAACACTTATACAAACTTTAAACAAAGAAAGGATGAAATAGACATAAAATTGTTCTCACCTTTTGTCATCTTCAGAAGCTGGCTTTTTCTTTTGCTGTTTGAGTTGTTGATCCGATTCCTCAACCACGGCCATGGTATAAATTCAGCAATAGCAGGATAATTCAGTTGAACTCGCGTAAATGGACTATTGGAGCTCAATTTCTGATTACAGAAAATAATTGAAACAGCGATGAACCCTAGGCGACACGGGAAAATAAATTAGGTTGAAGTAGTTGAAAATTATTGCATCTGTCTGCTTTCAGCATTTCCCATTAACTTTTTTCTGCCGTCGATTGTATTATTTCATTTCAGTTTGACGGGTGAGAACTTTACTCAATTGATCAAGTGTTATGTAGTTGGCCGATTAATTGAGTTTAAGTACTCATATTTAATATTTCCAACAGTAATATATGGGTTCTGGATCTAGAGCAACCTAACTACAGGATAAATAAACAACGTAAATCATTTTTTTTTTTTCAAAATCCTATATTTAGTACTCCCTCTCATCCCATAAAAGATGTCACACAGCACGAGATTTTAGGAGATTTTGTTTTGTGTGTTAAATGGAGAGAGAAAATATAGTTTTTATATTCATGTGAGAGAAAACTTTTTCTAAAAAGAAAAATGTGACAACTTTTGTGGGACAAACTAAAAAAGAAAGTGTAACATCTTTTTATTAGTTCTATGTTTTTGGAGGCTAGCTCCATTGTTCTTCTCATTACTCCCTCACTGGTTCATACACCACTTGAAGCCTTCGGCCACTTGTCGAAGGAGAGTCGCCTCCGTTCCAGCCAGCCATCGTTGTTAGAAGTTATTCAAAGATCCACAAAACAATATTTACTTATTTGGTTTTACGTTTTGCTAGTTCTACTTTTATTATCTTTGCATTCGAAGTGGATTTGAGCTATTATTCCGTTTTGAACACCTTGTGCCTTGAATCTCGTTGCAATGGAAGTTTTATGTTTATTTATTTCGTGTTTCAGCCTTGTTAAGTTTCTTTCTGCCTAGTTAGTTAGATCTAGTAATTTAACGTTCGATCTTTCCTTTCATGTTGAATCTGTTTAAGAAGTAGATGTGGTGATTACTGACAGTCGCCCTTTCCGCTCTCGTCTCCATCTTCTTGAAAGTTGTGTGTGTCGTCGCAAGCTACTCAAGTTGGGCAGTCGACCTGATCAAGCCAGCCTACTTCTGTCTGTTTCACCTACAAAACTGCGGGTGAGTGGATCTAGTAAAGCTCGGACTGATCAAGCTGAGAGTGAGAAGAAATGAGAGGCTGAAGGGAATACGACATCAAAAACCTTAACCCACTGATACTAACTAATTAGCATAGGGAAGTAAGGATCGATTCCACAGAGATGAGGCGTTTTGAATTGTTTGTGTGATACGGCTTGGGGCTTGGCTCTTGCCACGCTTTACTTTGGGGTGGGTTAAGTATCTACAGATGCGGAAAAGAAAAGAACTAAGTAAGTTGAACAACTAAACTACCTAACTGATCAACTCAGAAAACATTACTATAAAAATACAAACAGAATAAACGGGGTTGTCAGGCCCCTGCAGAAGGGTACGAAAAGCAAAACAACTTTAACAGGGATCGTCTTCCTCAACAAATCAGCATAAAGAAAATAGAGCAGCAATAGATATGAAAAGCTGAAGAAGACGAAACAAAAGAAAACACATAAAACTTAAAATTACTCCTACGATTTAAGCTACGACAACGTAAAAACAAGAACTACGGCTAAAGCATGCAAAGACGAAAAGAAAACACATAGATCTAAACAGAAAACAGAGACTCAAACAGAAAACAGAAAATCTAAGCTAAGACTCGCATAAAACACAGGAAAATTAATTATAATGGAAACCGCCCTCACCCTAATCATTCATATTCTAACAATAATTTCTTGCAACCCCCCGCAAGATTTAAGCAAGGGAGGAGTAGTTGAGCCCGTCAAGAAAAAAGAGAATTATGACCAAGGAATCATGAAGATCTTGGAAGTGATCGCGCAAGATAGAAAAGTCAATGATACCAAGATCGGAGTTGTGGAAGCTAGGATCAACAACCTCGAGCAAGGGATAAACATAATCTCGGCTGCCATTTCAAACATCAACACTCAAATAGAGTAGGTCCAAAAGAAACTTGATGGGACAAGGCAAAGGCAGCAGCACGAGTGGACGATATCAACAAGAAGTGGGTGGTGAAGCAAAAATATGGGGACTGCCCAGCCGCCGGCGGACCGCCGCTGACCTACCAATTGCAGTCTGCCAGCCACCGGCGGACCGCCGCATACCCCGCGGCGGGCCGCCACTGACAAGGCACAATCGTCTACCAAATAGGAGCTTGTGCAGCATAACGGGATTGTACTCCCTTTTCAACCAAAGAGGAAGTTTAAGCTCGAAGAGTAGTTCAAGCATTTCCTAAACATGTTTTGTAAGATCCATACTAATATTCCTCTAGTTGAATCGCTGCAGGAAATTCCAAAATATGCAAAACTACCAAGGGAGACGATGATGGGGAAGAAAAAGCCGACTAAAGTCGGCCTTAAGCTACTACATCATTGCAGCGAGATCATCCAAAAGGAAAGTGCAGTAAAGCAGAGAGATCCGGGCCAGTTTATCATTCGGTGCCTGATTGGAGAAGGGAAAGTTGACAAGGCCCTATGCGACTTAGGGTCATCCATCAATCTCATGCCACTAAAGTACTACAAGAAGCTAAACATTGGGCCGCTCAAGACTTCAGACGTTACACTTAGGTTGGCCGATAACTCGTCTACTAAATCAGTGGGTATGACTGAGGATGTGTTGGTAAAGGTTGACGATTTCATCTTTCCTGCCGATTTTATTGTTCTTGATATGAAAATGGACAATAATGTTCCTCTAATCTTGAGTAGAGATTTTCTAGCCACTTGCAAAGCCTTGATTGATGTAGGTCGTGGGGAGATCACAATCAGTGACAATTATAGTCGCTCCACCTATAAGATCGAGAGTAAGATGCTTAAATTTGAGGAAGCAAAGCAGGCAGAGATGGAACGGCAGTGCAGGGCAATCATGGTCACGGACTTGACAAAGCCTCATGATCCATTTGAAGTGGAGGACCCTTCAACCTCCACAATTTACATTGTCAACAAGGTAAGTCCTTCTTCCAAAAAGGACGAACCTAACTCTTCAAATTCTGTTCCGCAGAAAAAGAAGCAAAAGAAGAAGAAAGCACCGAAGGAAGACCCCGAGATCTATGTGATTAAAACCAATAAGGGGGAATACAAGTGGTGGAAGAAGCTAGGGACCAAGCTGCTCCCAATGCCGATTTTCAACACTAGGATCGCTGATCCGCCCAACTAGTGGGCCACTTCAAGTCGAGCTAACGACTCAAAACAAAAGCTCTTGTTGGGAGGCAACTCAATTTTGTTTTGTTATTTCTTGTTATTTTCGTTTTTGCCTTTCCTTCACAAAAAAAAAAATAATTCGAGTGGCGGTCGCCGCACTTAACACGATGGTTGCCACACGTGTGTTTACATGTGCAGGATGGAGTCGGGCCTAGGGCAGGCTTAGGGTGGGCCAGAGTAACCGCTGAGCGGGCCGCGGCGGCCCGCCAGGAAGTGCCATTTTCAAAAGCCCGTGTGGCGGTCCGCCACGCATTACGCGACGGTCTCCACGGACGATCCAGAGATGAGAATTGGCTCTTATAAGGTAAGTTTTTCATTCCTTTTCCCATTCCTTCCTTGCACACACCCCACCATTATAAATCACCAATTTCACACACCCACACTCTCATTCTCTTAATCCTCTCCAAGTTTAGAGTTCTGCTTCAATTTTCTCCAACATAAGGTGTGAGTCCTTACTCAATTTCTAAGCTTTGCTTTAATTCTTTCATGGATTTAGGTGTTTTTGGATGAATTGTTCGGTAGAAACTCTTATTTTATGATGGGGGATGATTGTGTGTGCCTATTTTTGAATTTCCATGGTTTAATTTGTATTTTGGGTGGTGAATTGTTGTTTAGTGAATAGTGATTCTCTCTTGTTCTTAAGCTAATATGTTGCGATCATGTTCATAGCATTGTGAGACTATTATTATTTTCATGAATTGTAATACTTGTGATTTTTTTTAGAGATTATTGATTTGTATTGATTTATGGTTGATACGTCTCCGCATGGGGGATGAGTTCACGTTGGGGGATGGAATGAAGTGTCCTATTTTTGTTGATTATGCTCTAATGTTAACATGCTACAATTTAGGATGCTATGATACACAAACTTGCACATGATTCTTGATTCTTGGTTTTTACTTAGTTAAGTGCAAGTTTGGGGGAACCTTTGATTACCTATTTGTTGGTACTCTTTTTAAGAGTGTAAATTTTCTTTTGTAGGATAATGAAATCAAAAGGAAAGCCCGAGAACGCGAAGAATTATTGCATTAGCCTTGCCACAGATGAGCAAAAGGCTATGTGGAAGAAGGTGTCGGCAAGAGAGATGACACCCTTGAGATATCCCCACGATTTTCCTCTCCAAACTTTGGGGATCATGGAGGATTTTTGGAGGTTGTGCGACGTGGGCGATGGGAACGGTCTCGTCTACATGTTCCAAAGGAAGTGGCCATCTTTTAGGAAGCTCACTCTTGAGTTTCTTAGCTCACTCAAGGTCACCAAGGATCGCCGCCACAATGTCCCGCTAAGCATCGACTTCCGCCTAAGCAACCGTTGGCACTCGCTTACCATGGATGAGCTTAGTGGAGTGTTCCATTGCTTTGACTCCAATCCCGAGGTGAACAATGACTATGATTTTTCCGAGGTTTGGGGCGCGATGACTAATGAGCAAGAGCACGCCGCGGGTTATGCCAAGTCTTCGTCGATTCGCAACCCCGTCTTGAGGTACCTCCATCGCGCTATGACACAACTCATGTTTGCTAGGGTTGATGGGGGAGTGTCTCCCAAACGGAGCTTAATGTGATGTGGTGCCTGCTCAACAAGAAGAGATTCGGCTATGGAACCCTCTTTACACTTTATGTGGACCGGATCACGAAGAAAGACAGAGGCATTATAAGTTGTGGGGGCTTGATCACGGCAATTGCCGAACACTTGGGCATCTCTCTCGCCGGTTTGACGGAAGATGGTGGGGAGCGATTTATCACTTATGAAGTGCTCTTCTCGGTGGGATTATTGAAAACCGACTATTGGGGTCAATGCTTTTTCTTGCAAGTAGCGGGGGATCATTTCCCCGTCCAATCCCGCAGTTGACCAGGGTCGATATTTGGGCGAACCAAGCCAATTGGAAGCTCAATACTCCGGCCCACCGAAGAGCCATTGAGGCCAACCCCATCAATGAGGAGTTTAGAAAGAAGAACATCCCTTCTCGCATTCCCGTCTTTGAAGCCGAAGATGACTCCACCTATGATGCTATTGATCACTATAATGAGGAAGGGGAGCATTCGCATGCCCAAGATAGTGGAGTGCCGCCACCACCACCGCCCCAATATAGCCAAGAAGAAGAAGAAAAGGAAGTGGAGGACCATCGCGCCGGACTTGAGCGAACCGCCGCCGCGGGAGGCCAAATCCCTATGAGGAGTTCCAATCGAACACCTCCGCCCAACTAGGAGATATTTACTCCTACATGCAAAACATGTCCAACACTTGGGACAATCGATGGGCGGATGAGGCCACAATTATGTATGATTCAATACAACTTGCTTCAAAAGCGGGGAGTTCAATTTAGATCCACTTAGTAGACATAGGTTTGGTTTCCCTTAAAAAGGCCCCTTTGTTAATTGAGAGTGAGGACTTTTAAAAGGGTCTTGGGACTTTTTGGAGTTACGTGTTAGGATTGACAACCCAATATTAGTAATCAACGTTTGTTTTCGCGGGGTTTTTAATTTTAGGTTTTTTCGCCCTTTTCCCAAAGTATTAAGTTTGTGCTGGGTATTGTAGTTTGGAATTTGTAAACCAAAAAAGCAAAAACCCTTGGGAAAATTCCCCTTTCTCTATACTTTTCCCCCGTTTTGCTTGGATTTAGTTTTTTCTTTTTTTTAATTTTTCCTTTTTTTAAAAAAAGTTACAAAAAATTCTTGTTTCTCAGATAGTAATTGGTTCAAAGTAGAAGATAGACATTTTGTGTACATCTTCCCCGTGTTAAATCCCCGGTAAAACCCTTTTTTGCTATACATACCTCTGTTATTTTGGGGTTATTTATAGGGGAAATAAAAAGTGCATCAATTTTTTGGCGCCGGGGGGGAAAATAATTCATTTTGGGAATTGAAAATTTCAAAAGAACAATTTTACTATTTTTGGTTTTTTCTTTTTCCAATTTTATTTTATTTTATTTTTTTTTTTTTTTATTTTTTTTTTTTTTTTTTTTTTTTATTTATTTTTATTTTTTTTAGAATGGTATGATTGTACTTTCCGGGGATAAAACCCCCCAAATTGGAAGGATCTAGTGGTACTTTTTCCCGACAAGTACTACCCATTTGGCACCACCCTTTAAAGCTTGGGGGAGTTTTTTCCAATTCGTCAAGGACCCGAGGGGCACCTATAAAAGCTCTCGCACGTTTAAAACTCTCCCCGCAAATCCCCGAACCAGGGTTTTTTGGAATAGACCATGGTAGGAATCCTTTATAAGGGGTTTTTTAACGAAAAAATCTCTAGTTTTTTTATTCGGGGGCGAAGGGGGGATTCTTGAAAAAAGGGGGGGTTTCCTTTGTATGGGGTGAAAAGGGGAATTAGCGGGATGGGGGTTTTGGTCCAAAGAAAAACACAAGGCAAAAGGCTGGTTTTGCGGTGAAGAGACCATGGGGGAATGAGACATCTAAAGAATTGGCATCCATCGAGCAAGACTTGAAAAATTAGAAGCCCCCGACAAAAGGGGGAATGTCATAAAAGATGTTAAATATGCCCCAAAAGGGGGGGTTAATGTGAGAAAAAAAAGGGTGGAGCCACCTCCAATGGAAAAAATATGAGATGGGCATAAAAGATCTTGGAGGTGATGTTGAAGATAGGAAGATTAATGACACCCAAACCCGGAATTTTGAAACGGGGAAAACAACCTCGAGCAAGGAATAAACCCCGTCCCGGCAAAACCAATATTACCACTGGGGGGGCCCCGGAGTGGATGATTTAAAAAAAAAGTGGGTGGCAAAAAAAGGGGGGCTCCCCCGGTCGGGGCGGACCCCCGGGGAAAGCCCCAAAGCCCCCCCGGCGGCAAATCAAACCCCGGGGGCCCCCCTTGATCCCCCGGGGACCGGCCGCCCCCGCAGCGGCCCCCCCATGAAAAAGGGGGAATCGCCCCTAGGGGGGAGCTTGTGCGGCCCGGGATTGTACCCCTTTTTCCAAAAGAGGAAGTTAAAGGCGAAGGCGGTTCAAAAAATTTTCCAACATGTTTTCGGGGTAAAATTCTAACTTCCACTTTTTGGGAATGGGTTCCCGGGGGGGTCCGTATGAAAAGGGCTACTAAGGGGGGGCGGTAATGAGGAAGAAAAAGCCGACAAAACCCGGGACCTTCTCCCGCAAAAATTTGCAACGAGATCACCCGAAAGGAAAGGGGGGTGAACCCCAAAGGACCCGGGCAGAAAAATCATTAGGTGGGGGTTGGAAAAGGAAAAAAGTTGTAAGGGCCCTCTGTGATTTGGGAGCAAGCATCAAACTTTCCGGGCCCGGGAAATTTTATAAAAAGCTCAACATGGGGCCCCCCAAGATTCGGGATGTGACCAAAAAGGTTGGCCGTTTCCACCCCCCATCAACCGGTGGGTATGATTGAGGATGTCTTGGTGAAGGTAGACGATTTCATCTTTCCCCGGGACTTCATTATTCTTGATATGAAAGTAGACAAGAATGTACCTCTAATTTTAAACCCGGGTTTTTCTTGCCACTTCAAAGCTTTGATTGATGTAGGTGGTGGGAGATCTTCAGTGATAATCAGGGGCCAAATCCCCTTTATAAGATCGAGGCGAGATGCAAAAGTTTGAGGAGGCAAAGCGGGCAAAAATGGAACAACGGTGGGGAAACGGTCATGGTTCCGGACTTGACCAAGTCTAAAGACCCCTTTAAAAAGACGGAGGATCCCTCCTCCCATTACATTATCAAAGGGTAAGACACTCTTCTAAAAAGGGTGATGCTAATTCTTCTACATCTCCACGGGAAAAGAAACTGGGAAAAAAAACACCCAAAGAGGACCCGAGATATACATCATCAAAACGAAAAGGGGGAAATACAAGTGGTGGAAGAAGCTAGGGACCAAATTCTCCTAAAAAATTTTTCCTCGAGTTATTGATCCCTTTACTAGTGGGCCATTGTCAGTGCGACTTTAACAAAAGCACTTTTTGGGAGGCAACCCAAATTTTTTTTTATATTTTTTTTTTTCTCGTTTTTTTTTATGTTACGTAAAAAAAAAAAAATTTGGTGGCGGTCGCCGCACTTAAAATTTGGCCGGGCGCCACACGTGTGTTAACATGTGGGGGGAAAGGGTGGGGGTTAGGGCGGGCGGTAAGCTTTCACGGGCCGGGGGCCCCCCCGGGGTTTTTGGTTTCCCAAGGCCCCCTGTGGGGCCCGCCACGGGAAACCCCGGCGGTCGCCCACGCGGGCAGGGAGTTTTCCCCCAAAAAAATTATGTTTTTCCCTTCCTTTTCACATTTTTCTCAAATTCCTTCCTTGCCACCCCCTATATAAATTACCAAATTCACACCACCTAAAAATTTCTCTCCCAAATTTTCTCCAAAATCTAGAGCTCTTCTTCTACAAATTCTCTCCCCCAAAAAGGTTGAATCCTAACTTTTTTTTCGGGGTTTTTCTTTACTTCTTATGGATTGTGCTTTATTTTGGGTGAATTGTTGGGGGGGAAAACTCTTAATTCATGATGGGGGGTGACTATGTGTATGAATTTTGAATTCTTTTGGTTTAATTTTTGTTTATTGGTGATTATTAAGTTGTGAATGATGATTCTCTCTTGGTTTATAGTGTTTAAAAGTTGCAATCATGTTCAAACATTGTGACTTCCATGAATTGCAATATTTGTGATGTTGTAGAGATTGTTGGTTTTTTTGGATATTTGGTTGATCGTCTACGCATGGGGGGTGAATTCACGTTGGGGGATGATTTGTTGTGTCCTAATTTTGTTGATTTTTTCCCTTTAAAATGTTATTATGCCAAAAATTAGGATTATTGTCCCAAAACTTGCATATAAGTTCTTATCTCTTCATTTTTACTTGGTTGAATGCAAGGGTTTTTGGGGAAATTTTGATCTCCCACTTGTTGATGCTCTTTTAAAAGTGTAATTTCCTTTTTTTAGGATAATGGGATCAAAAGGAAACCCGGAGAATCGAAGAAATATGGCATTAGCCTTGCCACGGAAGAGCAAAAGGGATGTGGAAAGAAAATGTCGGCCCCCGGACCTTCCAAAAATATCCCCCCGATTTCCCTCTCCCAAAATTTGGGGATCATGGAGGATTTTTGGAAGTTGTGCGACGTGGGTGATGGGGGAAAGGCCTCGTCCACATGTTCCAAAGGAAGTGGCCATGTTTCGAAAGTATCTCTCGAGTTCCTCGGCCCCGCTAAAAAGGGCACTAAGGATCGCCCCCAAAATTTTTTACTTAGCATTGATTTCCGCCTAGGGAACCGTTGGGCCTTTCCCCCAAAGGAAAGGGTTAGTGGGGTTTCCATTGCCGACCCCCAACCCCCAAAAGGGACATGAATATGAATTTTCGGAAAGGGTTTTGGGGGGGATGACAAATGAAACAAGAGCATGCGGGGGCATGCCAAGTCTTCATCAATTCGCGGGCCCCCCCCTTTAGGTACCTCCATCGTCTTTTTGACTCGGCATGTTTGCTCGGGGTTTGATGGGGGAAATTTTCCCGGGGGCCCCGTGATGTGGTGCCCACTTTTAACAAAAAGGGGAAACGATTATGGGACCCCCTTCTTCTATGTGAATAGGATCCGAAAAAAAGCCCCGGGGTCATTTGTTGTGGGGATTGGTTCGGCAATTGGCGAACATTTGGGGGGTCTCTTTTTTCCGGTATTTTAACGGAGGATGGTGGAGAAAAAGTTTATCACTTATGAGGTTTCTATTTTCGGTAGGGCTTTTAAATCATTGGGGTCAAGGGAAAATTTTTTGCAATGGGGGGTTACTTTCCCCTTCCTCCCGAAATTTACCAAGGTTGGTGTTTGGGCAAACAAGGCCTGGAAGCTTGGGCACACCCCCCCAGGGGGAGTTTTTGAGGTAACCGAAAGGGGGGAAATTTTGAAGAGGAACATTCCCCCCGCTTCCTCAATTTGAGCCGATAGGTTCCGCATTTGATGCCTTGATAACTTTAAGAAAGGGGGGAGCATTCACAAGCTCAAAAGGGGTGTAACGCCACCCCCAATCGAAAAAGGGGGAAGAGGAAAAGAAAAAAGAGGAAGTGGGGCCTCGCCCTTTTACCCCGACAACCCCCGCCGCGGGGGGCCAAATCCGGAAGAGGAGTTTAATCAAAACCTCCGCCCAAATTGGGGGAAATTTTCTCCCAAAGCAAAACATGTCCCAAGTTGGGGACAATCGATGGGCGGAGCAACAAGCGGAGAATGCCCGGGAAGCCCAAGGGGGCTTTGAAACGGTTGGGGGCCGGAGCAAGGATTTTGGGAGCAGCAAAAGTTTGGAAGACGTTCTGGCGTCAACAATATGAAGAGCTCCGAAGGATGGCCCCCGAAGCTAGAGAGGGAAAGAGGGGCAATGAAAACGGGGTATCACGTACCTCGTTGGAACTTTTTGAGGATCTTAAGGGCCCCTTTCCCCCCATTCCCCAAGATTGAAGAAGTCAAGCTCGATGACTTTAAATGAGCATTTGTACCATGTTTTTGGATGTTTTGAGGCATTTATTTCTTGATTTCTTTTTTCTTTAATTTTAAGTATTTTTTGGGTTTTTGGGTTTTAAATTTTTTGCTTTGCAAAAAAATTTTGGGGGTCCCGACCTCCGGGCCCCCCCGCAAGGGTCTGCCCCCCGGTCCGCCACTGAAACGGAACTCTTTGACGTGCGGGGACCGCCCCGGGAAAAGTCGGCGGACCGCCACACAGGCACAATTTTCCGGCCCCGATTTTCGGTTTTTAATTTTGCCGCTCGGCCCTCCGGAAATTTTTTTAGGGCGTTTTTTTTTTTTCGGTAGTTTCTCCCGTCCACCGACCTCAAAATTATTTTACGCCTTAACGGTTAAAATGGATTTTTTTTATTCTTTAATTTTTATCTATAAAATACCTATTCTGAATTCTCAATTTATTTTTTTTTCATTTCAATTATTTTTGTTATAGTTTAATTAAAATATACTAATAATTTAAAAAATGTGAAGCGTGGCTAGATATGATTGAAAAAGTTTTATGTGACTGAAGTATGGCTGGCTGTGATTACCGAGTAAATAATTTTTTTTTATGCCTGAGGCAGGGTTGTTTCATAATTGTAGCCTCAATTGTCGAGAATCAAGACGCTGGAAAGAATCAATCTAACTTGGAAAAAATTTACCGAGACCCAAGAGAGATGTTGCCTAATACGGAAATCAAATGGAGAAGCAAAAGATGCAATGCATATTGCCCATAATTAACAATTAAACAAGTTAAAAGCAAAATTCGTGACACAATAAATCAAAGGACTCACCGGTGCCCCGGCCCTTGCCCTTGCCATTCTTCTTCGACTTCCCTGGTGAAGCAACCCGTCCCCATACCACCGGTTGACCCTGAGCGGGAGGCTCCGTCACGGTGATAGACCCAACTCATCCAGTGAGAAAGTCTCAATGCCGGTGAACTGAGTCTCCAGTGGAGTACTCTGGGAACCGGCAGACAATAAATCCATGTAGGGCCGATAGACATTGTCCCCAGGTGATTGGAGGACCCCACTTTGCTACCCCCCACTCCGGCAGACATGCCCTGCATCATACCGGGCATCATCATCCAGCTCATCCCGGGCATCATCCCGGCCGCCATCCCCGTCATCCCCCCACTCACCCCGGGCATTTGGAACACCATCACACCCATTCCTGCCATCTAAGGGTACATATTATAGTACCCGCCCATCATCCCCGGCATTTAGGGCATCATCCCCCCCCATTCCGGGCATCATCCTGGGCATCCCGGCAGTTCCGCCGGCGTTTCCCCCACCTCCAACGAGGAATGTCGGCGTTTGTGACTCACTCGTGGCGGGAGAATCACTGTCGTGCTTCAATTATCTTCAATAGAAATGAGAGTAGAGAGAGACAGAAACTCGTTAATACAAGTGGTGCAAATGAAATGAAGTGCAACGAGCCGTATATACAGGGGCGGATCTATGTATATAGTTGGTGGGGCATTTGCCCCTCCTCAAAAGTTTATACTAGTGGTATTTTTCTCCAAATTTAAAAATTTATTTGATATTCTCCATTAAATGCCCCTCCTCGTTACTACAAAATATGTTTACAAGTATACTTTTGCCCCTCCTTATGTCAAATCCAGGCTCCGCCCCTACGTATACATAGTGTTTAAAAAAAATAAAAATTTAGGATGTCCGCCGGGATGTCGGTCGAGTCACCACAATAAGGATAACCCTACAGACGACATCTCATCCGTCTCCCACGTCTGTCACCCACTCCTCCATGCAATAGTGGACGTCACTGATAAACGAGCTGCTCACCGGTCGGATGTCTGTCGGACGTTCGCTATGGTGGATGCTCTTTTATGGAGTAGTAATAGTTTTTTACAACTGAGCCAAACTGATTAAACAATTTAATGTGTTGGACATATTCCAGTCAAAGGAATCTAATCTAGATATTTTTTACGTAGTCGCCTTTATGGTTTTTGTCTTGCTATATTGTCTGATCTTCATTTTATTTTTATGTCTGTCGTGATTTCTGGAATAATCTACTCACTTGTGTCTATACTTGTTGACTTATTAATTTTTCCATTTAACAAGTTTGTGAAAATGGGTATAACACATGTACAATTATTTAAATTAAATCTAAACTCATTTTAAATATATGTTACATTAAAAACTAATTTTATTTTACAATTTACATTAAATTCATACTATTTTTTAGTATTTCATATATTTAGACAAAAAAGTAATTTTATAGTATGATTGGAGAAATTTTCTGCACAAAAAAAAATGAGATTTAACACTCCTATTAAAAATGAAAAGTTTTTCTTTATGAATTATCCTATAAAAAATGAAACGTTATTTAAAATGGAAACAACTTCATCTCTACTTTTTCATCTTTCTTATTTGCTCTCTCTTCATAAGCAGACAAAAAAAACTACTCCCTCCGTCCCGGAGTATTAGACTCACTTCTTTTGGGCACATGATTTAAGGAATTGATATTTAAATAGTTAAAGTGGAGAGAGTAAAGTATGAGAGAGGGAAAAAGTAGGGGAGAGAAGAGAGAGAAAAGTAGGTGGAGAATAAAATAAGATAGATATTTTTTGCTAAAAGGGGAAATGAGTCTAATATGTTGGGACATCCCAAAAAGAAAAGTTGGTCTAATACCTTGGGACGGAGGGAGTACATAAAATTATGTTATGATTCTCAAATGTTTCATATTTAATGGGATAGAGATGTATATATAATTGGAGATGATTTAAGAAAAAAACTCAAAAATAAGTACACCATCTGTTCTATAGTAATGAAAGCATTTTTTTTCGGCACGAAGATTAAGAAAAATTGTGTTAGGTAAGTAAGTTAAGTTAAGAGAAAATAAAGTGGAAAATGAAAAAGGTAGAGAGATGAAGAGAGTAAAGTATGTGTGGAAAAATATGTTGAATTTTTCTAAAAAGGGAAATGATTTTATTACTCTGGAACATACCAAAATGACAAAATAACTCTGTTACTATGGAACATACCAAAATGACAAAATGACTCTGTTACTATGAAACGGAGGAATATAATAGGAAAAAAAAACAAACATTCTCGTCTTTGTACCTTTGTCTTAATATAAATAGATATGTTTTGCCGATTCATGTATTGTTTACTTTAGTAATGAATTTTAGCCAATTGGAAGGACACCCATCGTATTCTGGAATAATATTGTTAGAATAGGTAAATACTTTTCATTTTAACTTAACAAAGTGAACATTATTCATCTTGAAACAAAAGGAAAATGGAAAAAAGGCTGTCCTCTTCAACATAATTTGTTGCACCTCAAGCCAAACAAAACAAACACACATAATCTATCAAGGTTATTCCATTCATCACTTTTGTAATTTATAATCTAAATAAAAAATAATCAGTCGCTAATCTTTTTCATCATCATCTACTACTACTAGTATTAACTACTGCCACTGTCTTAGTACTACACTACTACTCTGTATACCCATATTCTTTCTCTCTACTAAAAATATAATTAACGAAATCAATGCAAAAATCACCATTTAGTGATTCGGTGTATCCCGGCTTTTTTAATACGTCCACTCTTGTGGAAGCCTGAGTTCTTGACTCATAGCGGGTTCGGGCTGGCTTCTTCTTTGTTGTCCTCGTAGGAACGGCCCATTCTGGTTTCTTCTTTGCTTCACACTAGCACCTGCAAATTTTGAGAATAAGTTGTTAGCAAATACTCCCTCTCCCACAAAAAATACTCTTTTTCCTTTTTTGTTTTTTTATATACTCCATTTCATATCCCTTTTTTGGTTTTTTGATAAATGTACATATTTTTCTCTTCATTCTTTATTAATAATATTCTCTTTCGTTATCAATTTTGTATTAAAATCCCAAAATTGGGAGAGAATAATTAGTACTTTAATGCTGCATCTAACACAAGTGTAGAGAAATTAAAACAGCAAATGAGTGAAGTTAATGACCTGGTTTGTTCCGGTTTTGGGCGGGGACGGATCCTAATGTTCTTGGCAAAAAAACTCCGGTTCCGATTCGCTCTTTTTTAAGGGCAGTTTCTCCAAGGAAAACCGTTTTCATTGGTTGCTGCTGTTGAGACTGGTGCAAAGAAGGCCAGGACGCCATGGAACCTTGACTTGTTCCTATTTCTCGGTCGATTTGCCCCCACATGCTGTGATGCTGCTGAAACTGTAGCAAAATTTGAGATTCAGTTTGAAAAATAAAAAGAAGAAGACAGAGGGGACTAACATTAGTGGCTTGCAGGTGCAGAAAAGCGAGAGAGGCTTGTGTCTTGACAAAGGGCTTGATTTCATCAGCAATTCGCATCCTCTGCACTTGCTCTGCAGCAGCACATAGTAAATCCCAACCACTAATTTCCTTGGACGAAGAAGAAGCGCATAGAGTCGATTGTGGAGACTCCAATCCCTACAGCAATGAAAAATCACAAATTCAAATTCAAATTCAAACTCAAATTCAGCAAGTAAATATGAGAGAGAAGTAGAAACCTTGGAGGAGTGAGTGATAAAATCGTCTTCGTCGCTCTCGGTCCCGGTGGCTGAGCTCAGATCATCCGCCGCCTTGGTCTTGAAGTCCATGAGCAAATCATCGTCCGTGAGAATCTCTGAGGGTAGCCAGAACTCTCCATCGTGAAGCTCTTGCGCCATGGCAACTTTATCTGGGAGGCGGAGAGGAGATGGTGGGAAATTTATGTGTAGAGTGAGGGAGTTATATAAGGTGGGAACCCTAGAAGCGCGGCGGTGCCAACAAATACTTTGAAATACAGTTGTAGTCATGTAAGATGGTGGTGGGGTCCGCCTCTCACTAGGTTCCCGCATTTGGGCCCCTTTTTTCTCACTTGGGCCTATATTTTTCATGTTTTTTAAAAAAAATTCACTTTATTTTCAATAGTTAAATAAGTAGTTGTAACTTGTAAGTAGGGGGAATTAATGGTTAAGCAACACGAATTAATCCTATTGCATTATGAGCTCTTTATTTATGGCCAAATGTAGATTACTCTAAAATCTAAATGGAGTATACACTCTCAGATTCTATTCATTCTTTTCAAATTGCCGGTGTTTGATTATTATATGGAATACATAGTTATGTAGTACTTTCTCCATCTTTAAAAAAATAGATAACATTTGAAATTATATGAGTTTTAATACATAATTGGTGAAATAGAGAAAGATGGAAAGAAAAAAATGATTGGAGTATTGTTAGTAAAGATCGAGACCCACCTCTTTAGAGAGATTTTAAAAAAAAAATAGAATTGATACATTACAAAATAGCAAATATGATATATTTTTAAAGATTAGGTTGAAAAATGTGAAAGACAATATAGAATAATCAGAGAAATTAATTTTAAAGTTGTACAAAGAAGAGAAAGTATCACACACACATCTGTTATATAATTGTCTTAAAGTAATAACTAATTTTATTTAACATAATTAATGTTGAAATGTATGCATCAGTATGGGATCCATTTGAGTGATATTTTGAGCAAGGGGGATCTCCACGTCTAAAGTGGGCGCACAGTTTACAGTTTACAATACATTCTTAATCTTACTTCGTTGATAAATTCATAGTTATTGCTCCTTAAATTTGCGCGCTGAGTTTTGTTATTTGATAGAGAGGCGACTTTTTTAAAAAAAAAAAGCACCATGAATATGTTTTATGCAACAATCAAGTGTGTGTGTGTCTGTGTGTTACACACAAATATTAAGTAATGTGTGTCTTTGTGCGTGAATAAAAGTACTAGTAGTAGTAGTAAATGTTCATGCAACTCAAATGTTTCGTGCGTGGCTATACCGACAACAATTAATACAAAATTCAAAAAACATAAAAGAATTCATAGCAGGGTATAAAGTATTTTTATATCTGGATCAAGACTTAAGTGGTGGATGTTGATAATCCCTCAATTAAGGAAATGGCAGCATTAATAATTAGAATATGGAGAGAAGGGTGACAACGTGGTGGCGCCTTTGTGATTGGTGGAGTGATGTGGCGGAAGGAACACACGTTTGTCGTTATCCACGACTAACGTGCTTCATTATGCGTTGCATGTACACTTACAAATTAAGAAATAGTGTCTGGGTATTTTTAATTTAAGGTTTTCAGATTTTCTGCCTTTCACAATGCATGTAACACCCATCCTTTTCGTACTCTAATTCTATAAAATTTATTGCTTTTAATTATCGTGACATCAATGCAACAAATGAGCCATATTGTAAAATGTTCTTGCTATAATGATTGCTACATTAATTGGGGTTAATAATTAAGTTGTGGTGTGAATCATAGTTTATTACGAGTTGAGATGTTGATTCAAGTTTAGTACTTTTGTTTCGGACGAATTGATTTCATTTTGATATTTAATTATTTGGAATAACACTAAAGTACTGATAAATTCCATATGCGAGGTTCACAATCGATTTATCAAAATTGTGAATTTGATTGACTCAATTCCATGTTGGGTACGATAAATTAAATAAATACTGGAAATCTAATCTTTTGAAATACAATCTCTAGCTTAGTATTTAAATAAAACTAGTATCACGTCGTTTGTGCCATGCACAAATTAATATATTTTTAAAACATTAATTTTCAATTTTAAATTAATTAAATAAAATTAGAAAATCAATATTAACAATGAACAATATGAGTAACAATTTTAGTTATATCAGAATCAAAAATCTATACAAATCAATATTGAAGCATAATTGAAACAAATCGTAGTATAATATAATGCTTAAACATTAAATCATGGAGTAGGAAGATAGAAATCTATCACAATAAAGAATTAAACACAATGCATAATTATTCATCATTTTTAAAACTTCTTTATACACTACATTAACATTAACTTTAAAATTAAAATAAATCTCATCATTATAAACTAAAACTTTCAATTCTTCACAATTCGTCACTCTTAAACAGAACTCATAGGTAAAATAACTCGTTTGTCATCTTTAAAGCCGCCCACCTCACCTAAAACTATAATAAAATAAGAAACAAAATCAATTTGCAATACACAAAATCAATATGTATTAAAACGATCATCCGTAGAGCAAAGCATATATAAGATGAGACCCATGAAAGTACACAATCGAACAATTCACACCACATCCATTCGATGAAAGGACAAAAATGAAGAAGTACATTGACATTGTTTCTGAGTTATATCCCACTTGGGCTTCTGGCCTTGCCAGTGTGAGATTAGATTCATTTAGCTCAATTATATGAACTCTGAGTTCTATATTTATTCACATCTTAACCATTGTTGTTGTTGGCATTCATATGCATCATATAGCAACATCGGAAGAAGAAAGATGAAAGTACCAGTGATGCTGGAGGTCGACCTATGGGACCTGGTTTTAGTACATTTGTTTATGAAGAGGAATCGGGAACTGACTTGTGAGTACGCTAGTGTTATATGGCTTTCAGTCACATCGTCTCACTATATCATCTGTATTGTTGTTTCCAGTGGCGGACGCAGGATTTTAACGATGGGGGGTCCAAAAATAATTTTAAAAATAAAATACAAATATAAAAATAAAACAATAATGTTTAAATATTAAAGTCAAATACAATCATATCATAACATTTCTCTTCTATTTTTCATCTTCTGAAATCGCTGCATAATAGTTTCATTACTAACATGAACAAAGACATCCTTTTCAATGTAAGGAACTAAGCAATGATGTAACAGTTGATCTCCCATACTATTACGTAGAGTACTCTTGATGATCTTCATTACTGAAAAAGCTCTTTCCACTGAGGCAGTAGCAACCGACAAGATCAATGACAACTTGACTAACAAATAAACTAATGGAATATTTTTATACTTTCTTGTAGAAACCATCTTCTCAGCAAGACCACCAATCCCAAATACTTGTGAAAAATTTTCGTCTATCCGCACATCAAAAATAAAGCTTTCAAGTTGATTTTCAAGCTCTTTCAAAGCAACTCCAAAAAATTCTGATGGATAATAACTAGCAAGACGAAGCAGCTTCTCCAAATCAAACGCAGAAAATGAATCTCTAGGATCAAAACATGCCATACATGAAAGTAAGTCTGTGTTAATTTCACCAAAACGATGGTTTAACTCTTGAGCTTGCATGTCAATCACAGAATAAAATATCTCAACTCGATAATAGTGGAGATTCTTCCTTTTTTCAGCTCTACGGTTTACTTTTCCTCGAGGCACAAACTCATCTTCCATGTCAAGGACATTTATCTCATATTTGTTACAGAACTCAGAAACTTCATTAAGCAAACCCTCCCAACCTTCTTCCCTCAACATTTGCAAACGTGCTTTTTGCTACCTTGACAAGATTCATTGCATTGACAATGTCTTGATCCTTTTTTTTAGCACTTGAGAGAGTTCATGTGTGATTCCCAAGATTTGCATCATAAGATGTAATACAAAGACAAACTCAAAGAGATTAATTATTGCTGACACATCATTAGCTTCAGCCCTATGTGGATACTCATGAACATTCTCCCCCACATATACAAGAACATCATTAATCGAAGAAAACAATTGCATCAAGTTGATAAGAGTACCATAATGCGAACTCCATCGAGTATCTCCAGGCCGCTTTAACGCCATCTCTTGATTCAATCTCTCCCGGTATGAATTTCATCACTTGCAATGCGCTCTAAAATTTTCTCTCTCTGCTTTTCTCTAAGTATATCTCTGCGCTTACAAGAACTTCCAATAACATTACACAAACGGTTGACAGTATTATAAAAAGACCCAATACTTGTATGCTTTTTGGCAACAACGACAATTGTGAGTTGAAGCTGGTGAGAAAAACAATGTACATAATAAGCACTAGGATTTCTCCTAAGTATCAAACTTTTCAACCCATTGAATTCTCCTCTCATGTTGCTTGCACCATCATATCCTTGTCATCTCAAACTAGATACACTTAAGTCATAAGTAGATAACAAAGAATCAAGTGCCTTCTCCAGTGAGGTCGAACCGTGTCACTAACATGCACCACACCAAGAAAACGTTCCATAACACATCCATTCTTGTCCACATATCGCACCACAACACCCATTTGCTCTTTGACAGATATATCTCGACACTCATCAACTAATATGGAGAAAAAATCATTTCCCATATCTTGTACAATGACTTTTGTTGTCTCAACAGCAAATGCATTTATGATGTCTTTCTGAATTCTCGGTGATGTTAGTTTGAGATTGCCAGGAGCATTTTTTAGTACAACACTAGATATCTCATCGCTGCAAGAGGAAATAACTTTCAAAAGCTCAAGAAAGTTACCTTGATTTAAGGATCCTTCAGACTCATCGTGTCCGCGAGAAGACATTCCTTGCATGATAAGATAACGAAGACAAACAACCGTTGCATTTAATCTGCAGCGATAATCAAGCTTCGATTGTGTTGACTGCTTTGATATAGAGACTTCAATGTGTTGAGCTTGATTCATCAAATCCTGACATGCTAATCTACACCTATTATGAGCACTTGTATGATTTCCAACATGATCTCGTAACCTTTCTTTCTTTCCCCAAGTAGTAAATCCCTTTGATACAAAGGCATCTTGTCCATTTCTGTGGAGTCTTGAGAAAAGATAGCAATATAAGCAGTAAGCAGCTTCCTTTGAAACACTATACTCCAACCAAGGCTTAAATTCATCAAACCAAAGTGAGACAAATTTACGTTTTCGATTTCCATTACTTGTAGAAAGGAAATTATGGTTGCGTGGTTGACATGGACCTCTTAGCAAATAAGCTCTACGAACTTGTTCTATTGAGTTTGGTGGATAACTCATTATGTCAGGTCGTTCTCCGGGATCACTTGGAAGCTTCTCTAAATCAACTTTATCATTGTCTTCATTCGGTAACTCTTGAGATTGGAGAAGTGCGGGTTCATCCTCTAAATCGACTTTATCTTTGTCTTCAATCGGTAACTCTTGTGGTTGGAGAAGTGGAGGTTCATTCACTGACGAAGATGAGACCTCGGCAATAGGAGAAACTTTCTTGAAATAACGATGCATTTATCTATATAAAAGAAAATGCACAATTCAATAAATGCATATTAGAAACTTAAATTGCATCTACATAAAATAAAATGCACAATAAGTACATACATATTAGAAACTTAAATTGGAAACCACTACTAACTCATTGAAACATTACAAAATGAATATAATACTCAATTTGGCAATCCTAAATAAACAAAGTAAGATATAGAATAAAAGAAAGATGAACAAATATTATCTAAATATTATTCACAAACAAACAATCACAAACAAACAAAGTAAGATATATATTTTTAAAGCTCAAACACGAAGACACCCCATTTTTAAATAAAAAGCAATTTTCTCTTACTCTGATTTAGGAAGTGCCGAATAGTTCTACTATTCTAGGAATTGAAATTGTGAAAATGCCGTGCTTTGATTCTATTGTATAAACAATAATTTTTTAAAGTAATATACAAAAGTGTATTGGAGAAAGAGGGAGGAAGAATTGCGGCGGGTGACATCTGGAGATGAGAAGAGTCCATTTAACTCACATAGGTTAACCACAATATAATATTAATTAATATTTAATTTAATTTTAATGTGAAATTACTAAAATACCCCTGATTTTTTTTGAAAATGTTGGGGGTCCCATGGCCCCCCCATGCCCCTTCTTATGTCCGCCTCTGGTTGTTTCCATGTTTCCTAGCTTCCACGGTGACATAGTAAAACCTCTCAGTCACTCCACTTAATCACACATGATATAGTAAAATTTTCCACTAACTCTACTTAATCACAATTTAACTGCCTTTAAATTATATATATTTAATTTATCATAATTTTTAAAATTAAATGGAAATTTTGTAAATTTTTCCAAAACTCTCATTTTATATATTGTATAAATACAAAGAGTCCTGAGCCCAAATTAATTAATTTAATTCCTATGCTTAGTGAGCCCAATTAGAGAATGAATTTCTTGAGCCCAAAGTCTCTCTCTTTTGTTTCCAACGCCAACAACTCAATACTCTCACCTCATACATGCGTTCCCTTCGTTAAATTTGCAATCCATCAACTAAATTGATAAGCTATTTGATTCCCCTTTGACTTAAGTCTAAAAAGCCAAGAGAGTGTAAAAAAACACTCAAGTGTGAATGAAAAAGTCAAGAGAGTGGAGGGGGTGACAGAAAAGGTAAACATCAAATGAGAGAAAAACCACAAGTACAACTAAGTGAAGGGTGCTTGTTAGATTCTAGGGCCAACCTTGGGTGGGCATTAGATAATCATTTGCCTTTTGCCCTTGGCGAGGATTATAAGTTTTAACCCACTAACACTTCTTGTATGTCTTTTTGTGTTGAGGAGCCTTTTGTAGTTAGTAAAATTGATGAAATGGAAGTGACGCAACATGTTGCACATGGTTTGGAAACTACCTCACCAGTGAAGGATCAAGAGGAACAAGGGCAAGTCGATGAACTCTTTGCCCAAGGTTCAAGTGCATTAGCTTTGTCTCCTTTTGATGCTCTCTTGAATGTGATTGGATTTGAAAGGCTAATTGGTGTTGATAGATTTTTAATTGATGACTTGTGTGATAAGTGGTCTCATGAACTTGAATCTTTGAATGCTAAATCTATCTTTACATCATATGATGATCCTTTCTTGAGAAATTCAGGCATTGATAAGCATGTTATTTCTATTGTGGGTTCTAACTTGAAAGATGGATTGCATGCTAAAATGTCGAAGCTTTTATTTGTTTGAAATTTTGAGCTTCATGAATATGTGAATGAGAATAGTAAAACCAAGTGAAGTGAAGTTGTTGATGACTTTAAAATTTGCTATGTATTCATTGCAAAATAGCAAGACTGATGTAAACCAAATAGATGATTATGTAACTCTAATATTTCTTGCATTTTTAGTTAAATCATCTGTATATGTCAATTAGTAATTCAAATTTGACTATCTTTTGTTAATTGATTTTTGTACGCAAGGAATGGGGTTATTTGGTTTATTAATTGATTTATAAAAGCCTAATTTATATTATATGTTTTCTTGGCAGGAAGTGCTGTAATATTGAAAAGGCACTCCAATTGAGGAAAGAATGAAGTGCTGTAATATTGAAAAGACACTCCAATTGAGGAAAGAATCGCAAGGTTTAAATGAAAGAAAATAATATTTTAATGAGATTAATATCTATTCCCAAAAGAAAAAAGAAATAGAAGGCGTGACTTTTACTTGGGCAGAAGGAAATCAAAAATATAAAAGGGGAGCAGACGCCACTTTTGAAGGCAGGGAGAAACGGAGACGACATAGGAGAGAAGAAATTGAGATACTTCCATTGAGCAATTGAGGAGAGGAGCGATTCTGAAGGAATTGAGCGTGAGCAGACGAAGAGAGAAAAGAAAGGAGAAAATTCCAGCAATCATCTACTCCAAATTTACTCTATGATTTGTAGGGTTCTATCTCCATTTATCATTGTTCTTGGTTTGATTGTGTTAGGCTAAGAATCTTGTGTTACTCCAAACACGTAGTATGACATTTTGATTTCGTGATTTATTCTATGCTCGGTTTTATCTCATGTTCATTTTTACCACTTATTTGATTGAATGGATTTATTACTTTAGGTGCATCTTTAGTGATAATTCTATAGTCTTGATTTAATGCCTCTTTAGCTTGAATTGAGATGGATTTTAGTAGTAATGAATTATCAATTGGAATTGTTTAGATGACAACTTGATATTGAATTTTGATCTTAATTACAATTGTACTTTGAATCTCGCGCTTCTGTGTTCTTAGGATCATTGAATTTGGTTTAAAGAGTAAGTGTTTAGCTATTCTTTGACTGGTTGATGTTTAGCATGTTTAGTGCTTGCAGGTTGAATAATTTTAATTGTCCTGAATGTATGAGATAGAATTGAATGCATAGGATAAATTCGTGTCTTGTCAGCAAGTGTTTGGAGTAACAATTGTCTCACTTGTGTTAATTTGAATTCAACTTTGTTTTCATTGTTTTGAGAAAGGAAAATTTTAAACGAAAACCTTCATCTTTAATGTTTTTTATTTTATTTGGAGTTAAACAAACTTACCTTCCATGTGGATCGACATCTTAAATTACTACACACGAAGCTGTATTCTTGCAGTTAAGTGGTAATATTAGGGATAATTTTGTGAACTTGAGTGCAAATCTATTTTGACTTAAAAGACCTAAAATTACACATCAAAGACCATTCAAGGGAATTGGACTAATCTATGGTCGTTTTGTGAAGGATTTTTCTACTCACATGGCTTTTGTGGATTGTGTTATGATTAATGGTATAAAAATGTCTTGTTTTCATATTTGTGCTCATGTTTTGAAATTATTGGAGCAAATGCTTGGGGCTTATTTTATTAAGAATCTTATGGTACTTGTTTCTTTCTACAAGTTTCATATGCATGATGTTGTGCTTATGTTTTATGTTGAGCATAAAGGTGTATGGATATATTGTTCCCTTATTTTTGATCATTTCTTGAAATTATTGAGACAATGGGGTGAATTCCATTTTTATAATCTTGGGTTGTTGATTGATATATCTTCTTGCATGCTTGATGTGAATTGTAATGAACCCACTTTATATGTCGGACAAGAGCTTATCAATTTGTGGTGGAGTAGTCCTTATTTGTGCAAGAATGATGTATATTTAGTTGAAGAAAATCTTTCATTGCATGATCTTGAGAATATGAATTTTGTAATTATGCCTATCTTAGTTAATTTCAACTTTGCACATTATGAGGATCCTTTCTTGTGGATGCCTAGTCTTGATGAGAATGCCAAATCTTTTGTAAAGATGTTCAAGAATTTGGGTATAGATAGTGTGGGGATGATAGAGCCAAATGGAAACAAAGTGTTTGGGACATGTGTGTTTTGACATGTTAATTGCTTTTATTGCATATCAATCAAGCCTTTCAACGCAATTGAGATGGTTTATGGTCTTTTTGCTAAAGACTTTATTTCTAATGGTCTTGTTTGGAATTTCATTGTGAAAGAATGTATAGACTTATGTGCACCCAAATCTTGTGCCTACTTTTTTAGATTATTTGAGTATTGGCATGAAGGATATCTCGATGACTTTGTTTGTTTTATTATGAGGATAATAATTTGAAAAATTTGTATGGAAATATTTTTATAGGCTTGCCCTCTATGGATTGGTTTTGGACATGAAAGAATTCATGAATTTATGTTCTCATACTTCTTGTGACTTGGTCATGAACTTAATGGAGCATGAATATATGTTGGATTGGCATTTGGTTTTGTGCTTGATCATAGACTGATAGACACCTTATTGGTGCGATACCATCTTTTGGAGTTTGTAGTGGTCCTAATCCCCATCATACTATGATATTTGATTTGCTCTTGCTTAATTTTAAAGGTATGCGAGATCGGGATTTGAGGAAAAATCATTTCCAAGGAGAGGAGGATGATATGACCACGTGTGCCGGACATCAATAATCACTTCGACGACGTGAGCCGTGGATAGATTGGGGCCAAGGATGAAAGAGAAGGCACTTCCACGATACTACAAAGCTCGATGGTCTCCCGAGGATGATAGGAAAGGAAAACACTCGGATTTGAGGATAAATCATTTCCAAGAAGGAGAGAATGATATGATCATGGGAGCTGTGCGTCAAACGTTTCAGCCGCAGCTGGATTCCAAAAGTAACCGGCCTATTGAAATGACGTCCAGATGCTTATCAAAGACCACAAATGTCTTTGTCTTTGAAAGAGGATCGCGTGAGTATCTTGCACAGCTCAATCGGAGTCCAGAGGAGAGAGTTATGACCAATTTACGAAAGCTCCGCGCTGAGGAGCGGATGGTCCAGAGAGAACGCTCAACCGGGCGTTCTATGATCTAGAAAACACTCGGTCGGGCGTTTTTGTCCGATTTTAGGAATTGAGGTAGAAAGTTCACTCGGTCGGGCGTTAGCACTGTTTAGGCCGATTTTATCCATTTTTTAGGCTTTTTCTTTGATTTTCAACCCCACCTATATATAGTCATTTGTGAGACTTTAAACAAAAAGTTGATTGATGATTGTTGAATGTTAAAAGACTCCTATGGAGCATCTCTTTGTGAGATTTTTTCCAATTCCTACTTGTAGGTTTCTTGATTTTTGTCTACTAGATTAAGTCAAGTAAATATATACATTTATGGTTGTGTATCCATAATTGTGGAGCCAATGGAGTTTTTGTCTTGGTGAAAGTAGTCAGGATTGTCCTCATTTTCTTGTGGGAGATCTTAGGTTCCAAGGAGGATTCCTCCCACTATACACTTCTTTCCATTTCTTCCCTCTTTATCCAAATCCCTTTTAAATCTAGTTTTTGAGACTAGACTCACCTCTCTTTCATATCTTTCATTAAAAATTGAAATTCAAACATTATTTATGGCACATCTTAGTAATATAGAAGGGTTTAATCATAGAAATCCTTATCACTGTGACAAACCTTTATTCTAATTAGGATGTGACATCTATCCACCATTTATTTAACTTGCATCTAACCTCACTAAAATGTTATATCATCGACTTTGTATATTGGGCCATTGAGTGAAATTTTATGAGCTTATTTCTCAACTTGTATCCAACCTCATTAAACTGTAATGTTATATCATCGACTTTGGATATTGGGCCATTGAGTGAAATTTTATGAGCATATTTACCAATTTTAAACTAAGCCCACGGATCTGATTACTCACTACTCATTGTATAGTACATAACTCTTTCTCAAACAAAATATTAGATGATAAATAATCTCTCCGTGTTTTTTCTAACTCTGATAATAAATTCGCATGATATCGCCTCAAGAAAACGTATGAGATCTTAATTTTAGTTTTGTAACTATTCATTTTCATTTTTATCCCCTATCAAATTCAATTTTCTTACTATTCACGCTTTCTTTCGTTCACCAAATAACTCAAGCCAAATCACCATCAAAATTTGAAAAAATAGACAAGAAGTCAGCATATAAACATGGAGTATATCATTACAACTGAATCAAAACTATACATATATCATATATATATCGAAATATGTTATTGAAATTTCCAAGGAAGACAATGAAGTTTGGAGCATGATCCGTTCCACGAAGATGTACATGATTCTTCAGCGCTATCACAACACTTGCATACCACTCCCAGTGTTGCAAATGTTTTCTTATCACCTGTTCATATCATCATCATCATCATCATGTTGGGATTATTTGACACAAATAAGGAGCACCATAGTTATTTAGGAACTGATCTTGGAATATGTTTCCTCCATCCGCCACTTAAACAACCCTTTTAATTCGGCACGGATTTTAAGAAATTGTTTAACTTTGTGAAGAAAGGTAAAAGGGAGAAAGCGAGTGGAATATCGGACCCATTTAAAATACTCTCTCCTTCTGCGAAAAATAGTCTCATTTTGCTATTTTGTGATGTCCAAAAAAATAGTTCCATTTCTAAAAATGAAAAGTTTTTCTTTCGTACTTCACCACTTTTTCTCCTCATCTCTATTACTTACCTACATTTTCTCCGTCTTTTTTACTTTTCCAATTTTTTCATTAAAACCTATGTCGTAAATGAGACTATTTTTTATGCACGGAGGAGTATTAGTTTTATAATAAAATGTGAGTGTAAAAAATTGGTGGAATGTGAGGTCCAAATACTAAAAGTGGAATAATATAAATAGTTCTGTAAACTGTGAACAACTCAAAATTGCAAAATGGTTATTTAAATGGTGGACATAGGAAGAGAAGAGAGAGAAAAGTTGTTACCTTGTTGAAATCGGAAGGGAATTGTCCGTATTGCTTCACCTCTGCTGGTTTCTTGAATTGCTAAACATGCTACAAGCAAAATCAAATAGATGCTCTTCCTCGTCTGAAACAAGCCCATAGATTCTGGATGGGGGTTTCGTCTTAAAAAATTTATGAGTTTGAGTCCTGGTGGGTGGTGTGAGTGATTTGATTTTTTTTGGTGAAATTATAAAGCAAGTCGATTTCTCTACGGGTCTTTTATTAGAGAGCCACCATGTCTAGAAGCAGAATCCATACAACACACATTTTTACACTAAATAATCTGTCAATATTACAATTTGGGGATTAGGCAAACGTCAACATAACAAAATAACACGCTTTCTACCGTGTTTTTTCTATTATTGCATATATTATAAATTTATTTACTCAAGAAATATTATATTTTTATATCCATCTTTGTCACTATAATAAAATTATCTTATGATAGCGACACTAACAATACCAATTAAAAATAGCATGTATCGC
Organism: Salvia hispanica; assembly: GCF_023119035.1. Lineage (NCBI taxonomy): Eukaryota > Viridiplantae > Streptophyta > Magnoliopsida > Lamiales > Lamiaceae > Salvia > Salvia hispanica. The sequence goes on along the minus strand of NC_062966.1, from coordinate 5,521,914 downwards.
TATTACCATAGTCCACCGAAAAAATAAATAAAAATAGTACTCTCTCTGTCTCTCAAATTTTGATATGGTTTGCTCCGGCACGGGTTTTAAGAAATATAATGGAAAGTAAGTTAAAAAAATTGGTGAGATGTGAGTTCTACTTTTAAAGTATTAGTTTTATATTAAAATATGAGTATGAATGAGTTAGTGGAATATGTGGTCCACTATCAAAAATGATAAAAAGTGAAGTGTGTTAAAATTTGAAGAACGGACCGAAATAGTAAACTATGTCAAAATTTGGGGGACGGAGGAAGTACAACGTAAAATAATGCCTCTGGAAAGCAATGGTACTAATATAAGCATGAATACTATAAGTATATTTTAGAATTTGGCTTAAAAATCAATGCACGATAGAAAAACAAATCAAATGAATGAAAACAACATAATAGCTGGTACACTACAAATTAATTAGAGCAAATAGCAAAAAAATAAATAAAGTGTCGTCGTACCTTATTGATTAAATATTAGACACTATCAAATATTGATTAAAACTATTAATTTGTTATTTAATAGTAATTTGTAATTAAAAAAATTTATTGATATTTGAAAATCAAAATTTAAAATTTAATTTTATAAAATTAAATCTAATATTGAAATAAAGAAACAAAGTGAAGGATGACAAAAGGGAAGAAGAATGATAATTTTAAAATAATATCAGATTTAGTACATCACTGAAATATTATCATATTTAAAATGTAAAAAGACCAAATTGCCCAAATCCCCCAAAACCCCCAAAAGTGTATATTCGTCACGAAACAGTGAAAAAGGACCATTTTGGAGATAAACGCTTAGTCCAGGGTTGTCTGGGGATATTTTGAAAGTCCAGGGTTCATTGGCGAGATAAACACATAGTTCAGGGACTAATTTTGTAGTTCACTCTTTAAAAAAATAGTTAATTATATTATAATTTTGATATTTTTCTCAATTGTCTCATAGAAAAAAATACATCATTTATGCATCTAAATTTATCAACGTAATGCATAAATATATAAAATTAATGATATAATTGACTAAATATATTTAATGACATTCTTAAATAATTGAATGATTTGTTCGAATAAGAGTATTTTTCGTTTACTAAAAGTATATATAATTTCCCCAAACATTATAGGAGAACTAAGAAAAATGTCAAAAATTATGATATAATAATTGACCATTTATTGGAATTACTGAATTTGATTAAATTTTATGATTTTTTAGGTCATTTACTCAATTAATTACGTCAAACAAGTACTGTAGGAAAATATTTTTTGTAGTGAGTGTCTTGCAACTAAGCACAATGCCTCATTTTATTCAGTTCAAGATATAGAGGCTTAAAGTGTCACGACCGTATTTTGCTAAGGATAGCGAAAACGGGTAACCCGTGACTAATAAGAGGGAAACATGATTTTCAGTATACCAAACCTAACATAATGTAGTACAACTTGATGTAAATTTCTTCCCAGATGATGTATCAGAAGAAAATTATTGTACCCTAATGATGCAGCAGCAAGTTTTCCATGTAATTGATGTAACGGAGAAGGATGTTCTTAACTAATGTACAAGTATGCATGTATAATGTATCATTTACTCTAGGAAATTTAGTTCAATACAGGAGGCACCGAGTTCAGGGTATTAGGTCAATATTAGGGTTTTGTTTTCTCTTTTATCAAGGAAGATTGAACTTGGGATACCCATTATCTAATACTCCATCCATTCCACCCTAGTTGAGTCATTTTTTCATTTTGGGAAGTTCTTTCATAATTGAGTTATTTCCATGTATGGTTGATAGGACTCGATTCGGTGTGTTGTGTGCTTTGTTTTCGTGCTCGTGATATGACACATGCAGATGAATCCAACCAGGCAAGAGGATACCTAGACCTAGTTGATAAGGCTCGTTTCATGCATTGATTTTGGGTTAAAATTCTGTGCATTTGGGCTGCTAATCTATATTTTTGAGTTCAGGTGCGTAATAAATCTGCCGAACCAAGGAGTTTAAGTTACTTGACCTGGCAGATGCAAAAGAGATGAAATTGAAGTGAAATTCAAATGTCGTCGTTCAGACTTGGAGGATCAGAAGTTGGCGACAGGAGCAGATAGGATCAAAGAGTAGATATTTTAGAGCATCTTATTCAAGGGCACAAGCGTAAAATCACCAAAAGGATGCCATAGGGATCAGAACCTCACCTATATAAAGAGCTCAACCTTGATAAGGAAGGCATCGCTTTTTACACACACACTCTCTTAGCTCACTTAGGAGGTTCCTTGTTTCATTCCTGTTTTTTTCACACTTCAAATACTCATTTCACTTGCTGCGCACTTGGAGATGGGGTGATTTCTGGCCGCCGTCGTGGTTCTCATCGTTTTGCTGTTGTGTAACAATGCCTTGTGAAGGCGAAGAAACAATATTTACCTTGCTTTGTTTGGTTTGCTTTTCGTTTCAAGTACTTTGTGGTTTTTAAGTTTCGTAACTCTAGTTTCTGACTTTGATCTGCTGGATTCGAACCTATTTCTCGTTATTACGGAAGTTTATGTTGGTTTTTTTTGGATCTAGCTGAGTTGATGTTTATTTCTTGCTTTTCGCTTTCGTTCTTGTTGATTGTTGGATGTTTGGAGCTGAGATCTGTTGGTATGTTGTTGGAGGTTGTGGATTTACATATGTAGGTGTTTGGATTTGTTGAATCGTGGTGGATTTGAGTTGGAGTTTCGTAGATCTGGTGTTTGCCGTTTACGTTTTGCATGAGTATGGCTATTTACTTTTTGTTTCTGCATTCTCTAGGTCCAGTAGCGTAGATCTGTTAGTTTCGGCTTCAATTTCTCGTTTTAAGTTTAGATCTGAAGTTTGTTCTATTTTTATGGTGTTAAATGCTTTGTTCTTTCTGATATTCTCGTTTGATTCATGAAGAAGATGAAGTTTGTTGGTAGTTAGAATCAGATCTGCTTTTGTCAGTACTTTCTGCATGTACTTTTGCTTTTCTGCATGTTCTCCCAGACTCTGTCAGTATTTTCTGCATGTCTTTTTACTTTTCTGTTTACTTTTTCAGACCCTGGTCGTTTAAGGAAATTTGTCCCTATTATTTGTTTTGCTTTTGTTTGTCCAAATTAGGAAAGTCTGTCTAGTCCGTTAACTCCAGTTGTCTTAAAACTCTCAAATATTTCGTTTCTCAAAGTCATGCATGTTCCGTACGTTACCATTTCCTAGATCCAGTAGGTAGAGTAAAATAATTTTAAATCTCTCAGACGCAGTAGTTTTAGTACTCAACCCACAAATTGCATGGCAGCAGCTAACCCCCCCTTTTCCAAAACATCCCAAATACAGTTTCGTAACACATTCGTCCTCGTGAGATCGATCCTTTACTTCCATGTGCTAGTTGTAGTATAGTGGGTTGAGGTTTTTGAAGAAATAGAGTGCATCCAATGACCCCTATCTGATAGTTTCATGATCTTCTAGCCTCGGAGATCTATTCGAATCCTCTAGACCTGTTAGATTGAGAGATATCACATACTGCACTGCGCGTTTCTATAACTCTTCACTAGTCATATCATTGGACACTTGTCCAAAACTCTATCAAAACCTTAACCCACTGACTACTACTAGTATAGAGGAGTAAGGATTGATCCCACATAGATTGATGAGATGTAATACACTTGTGAAGATATTTTGGAAGGATTTCCTGCTGCCACACAATTTGTGGATTAAGACTTAACTTCTATTACTTGGAATGGAACAGGATTCCTAACTAAACTGGCCAGAAAACCAAGAATGACACAAAGTAGACATGTTCGATGTTCCTTCAACATTAGCAAAGAAAATGCAAAAACGAAGGTTTCAAAATGGATAAGGTAACTGGAAAACTCCTAAGGTTCGAATGTGAGACATAACTCCTACATTAGCCTAGACAATGAAAAGGCGACAAGGGACCATAGTTTCTAACTAAGCGACGTTATACTAAAAAGCTTAAAATTGTATGTTGGTACAAAGAGTATAAAGCAAACTAGAATTAAATGCAAAGCGATTTCCTAACATCTTTGTCCCCACGATTCAACTAATGGAAAACTAAAACCTCCATTGATGAACACAAAATCGAAAAATCAAACTACAAATCCTAAAAATACGTACGAGAGCTAAACACGTAAATGAAAGTTCTACACAAATTGACTTGCATGAGTGCCTAATAGAATGTTGTTGAATGGTAAATAAAACATATCTTGGAAATCTTAACTCATAAACTCATTCAATTACTTGAGAAACGATAGATGTAACTCAAATATGTATAAATCAACCGCTAAAAGCATCCAAGAATAAATTACGAAAAGAGATAAACGCACACCAACAAAAACCTTCAACTAGATTAGCACGTGAATCAAGATCCAAAAGCTCAAAACAATGGTTACAAGTACAATAGATTAACTAGAGAATTTTTTCAGATTCCAAATATCAGCAGAATGTAAATCAAAAGCAAAGCAAGACTGAAATATAAATTGTTTCTTGCTCCTAAAACCAGATGGACTGATAAGCGGGTTAAAATGACTCCTTCATGATGAACTTCTTGCTCAAAACTCTTGGCCTTTATTCCATGATTGTAGGAACTCGAAACTTCTTCTACATGTTTTCCCTTCTATTTATAGGATGGCTTGGCTTCAATCCTTATGGATATCTTCTTCATATTTTGACAATTTTGCCCCTTCCGAGTAGGCAACTCCTAGAAACTTGCCACGTCAATTTACATCGTTTTGCTTCACTTCCACTTGATTCTTCTTCAACACTTCTTTGCACACCTTCCTACCCCTTTCCTGCACACTCAATAGCTTGTTTGCACATATTATCTATTTAAACACATCAAACTGATCGGCAACCAATGCACAAAACACGCCTTATTTATATGCTCGGATTTTTTTGCACTGTTTTAATGTCTTTATTTGGTCTGTTCTGAGTGTCAAAGTTGCACTACATGTCCATTAATTGCATATTTTATCTATTTCGGTATTTTGATGTGTTTTGTGAAAAATGTGCATATTTGAGCCTAAAAAGATAGCTAAAAAGTCAGCTGCAACCCAGCCAGTGACTGCAGGGGGCCACCGACCACTGAGCCAGTAGCGGTCCGCTCCGGAAAAATTGTGCTAAAAAGAGAAACACGCCCAACGACCACTGGAGCATGCGCAGCGACCGCTCCAAAAGATCCAGAAGCTACGGGATGATTGCTAGCAGCCGCTGAAACAAGTGCAGCGACTGCTGTTCAAGAGGCAGAGGCTACAGATCAACCCATAGAGACCGTTGGCCAAGGTGCAGCGGCCCGCTGGAAAAACGTGGCGCATAAATTTGACCTACTTTCTTCCCAAGATTTACTATACATGGCTACTTTTTGCCTTAATTGAGGATGCACGAATTTATGGCTATATATACCCCCTCAAACATCTTCAACACAGATCTTCTTTTTGCTGCATAAATCCAAAGCATAATATTTGAGAGTTCATCTATGTTCATCAAAGTGCAAGGGTTTTGTAGAAGGATTCAAGAGAAGATCAATGCTATAAGGATTCAATCTTTGGGTTTATTTGTTTTAGTTCTTATTTTCTTTATGATTTCTCTACAAACTATGTTTTTAGATAATTCCACCATATGTAACTAAATTCATAAAATTCTAGGGATGTGCTAGTAACGACTTTGGTTTTAATATCCGTTTTGTTCTTACTTCGTTTCTATTCTAAGTTCTGGATAATTGCTTCACGTTTGATTGACACATTCTTTGATGATCTAATTGTCTTGATACATAATCGTGAGAGAAGCTTGACGAGTTAGAACATCTTAGTTGACACTACAATTAGCTTCCCTTAAAACGACGTTGATAATTGAGAGTGAGGACTTTTCAAGGGTCTTAGGAGCTTTTGGGAGTTACAAATATAGGATTGACGCCCTTAGTGAAGTAATCTATGTTTGTATCGCATGAGCAAAACTTAGACGACTCGTCCTACTAAGTAAAAACTGTGCTAGGGTGTTGTAGTTGGAATTTGTATAACCATAGCTGCGAAAGCACATCTCTTGAATTCCCTAATCTCATCTGATTTATCTCTGTGTTTTATCTGCTTAAGTTGTTTACTTCTGTTTTCAAAAGTTTTTATTATCAAAAATTCAAAAATCTTTCGTTTTCCAAATAGTAGAAGAAGCTTGGGTTTGTTATCCGGTACTGACCATTAGTGATACGCTCGGATTTTGCATGGTTTTAACGCCATTATTTGGTCCGTTTTGAGTGTCAAACTTGCATTACATGTCCATTATTCGCATATTTTATCCATTTTGGTATTTTGACGTGTTTTGTGGGAAATGAGCAAAATAAAGCATAAAAAGGGCATAAAAAGGTGAATTTCCGGACTCCATGAAGCTCCTAAGACCCTTGAAAAGTCCTCACTCTCAATTAACAGTGCCGTTTTAAGGGAAGCTAACTGTAGCATCTACTAAGTGGATCTAACTTGCTAGAACTCTGTCACGGTTATGAAGCAAGCTATATTAAATCATACTCAATTGTGTCACTCAATCATGCAGCATCAAGACTAACTTAGGGAAGAAACAAAGTAAAAACAAAACGGATATTAAATAGAAAATTGGAATTGTATAACCAGAGTCGTTACTAATACATCCCTAGAATCCTATGAGTTTAGTTACACATAATGAAATAAGCTAAACACATAGATTGAAAGGAAGACAATTTGACATAAAACTAAAGCAAATAAAACCCGTAAGTTGAATCCTTGTCGTTCTTGATGTTCTCGAAATCCTTCTCCAACTCCTTGCACAAGTGAAGTACTCTAGCTCTTGATCTCTATGAATTATTTTGCAAGTAGAAGCTCTCTCTTTTTTATGAAGCTTGAGGTCTTATTTATAGGGGAAAGTCAATCCTTGTTGTAGAAGGAAAAGATCTCCAAAATATGGTAAATCTTGAAGCAAATTTAGGGCATCTCGGATTCGCTACTTTTCTCCGGCGGGCCGCCGCACCTTGGCCGGTGGTCATTGCATTGGAGTCCAGAGAGTCTGTCTCTTCGGCGGCGGACCGCCGCACGACTTCCGGCGGTCGCCGAGCGAGTCTTCTCTTCCAAGCATATTTTTCCGAGGCGGACCGCTGCATTGATCTGCCCGCCGGGCGCCGGCGGTCGCCGCACACATCCGTGGCGGTCACCGGTCGCCGTCTGACTCCCGATTTCTGGACTTTGCGTTTTGGCTCCCTTTTTCGGCTTAATTATGCACATTTCTCACAAAACACGTCAAAATACCAAAATAGGAAAAATATGCAAATAATGGACGTGTAGAGTGACTTTGACATAAAAAAGGACCAAATAACAGCCTTAAAATAGTGCAAAATCCGAGCGTATCATATATACCCCATAACCTTATTCATAGAATTCAACAAATTCATAGCCCCCAAAAGGGGAGCCTTCATGGCTCCTCCCTCCATTCTCCAACCCTAATTCCTCCATCCATCATTCCATCACCATTCTTGGAGATTGAAGCAAGGCAAGAGGAGCATGGAGACTTCAAGATTCATCCTTGGGTTTTGTTTGTTTATTTCATGTCTCGTACTTTAATTATTGTTTTAGTTCATTTGTCTATGGATTGCTAAACAATAGAATTTTGAGGTTTGACAGTATTTGACTTTTATGTTGTTCTTTTTATATTTAATGTTCAGAACTCGTTTCCACATGATTTTTCTTGAACTTTTGTTCGACTAATTGGCTGTTACCTTGATTATTGTCAATCTTTGATCGGTGATAGCTTTGATTGGTTTATCTTATATGTTCATACAATAATTGTGACATGAGTATTGATGCATGATAGGGAGAAATCGTGGTAAAACTTGAATCGGATGAACGTAGAACTAATTAGAATAACTAAAGAGTTTGTGAAATCATTATTCTTGATATTCCTCTATTTGTCTAATTTTATCTTCTTTGCTTTTATTGTTTAACTTTATTTATTTAAGCTTAGTTAAATCAAAACTCTTGTTTCTCTAGATAGTATTTGACGCTTAGTACATAATAGTCAGTTGCAATTATATTCCATGTGTTCGATATCCCGGTACTGACCTTTAGCTATACTAGATCTACCCTGTATACTTGCAGGTATTTTTAGTACTAATAAATAGTGCATCAATTAGCTATACTATTTATACCTTGTATACTTGCAGGCAATTTTAGTGCTAATAAAAAGTGCATTACTTATCAAACTGCTCACACTTAACATATACTTGTCCTCAAGTATGAAGAAACAAGTCAATAAAAACAGATAAAACGAGTTCAGGTGCATGGTTAGTTCACCCATCTGACCGACAATAAAACTGACTCAAAAACAAAAATACTCTAGACTTAACTAAATAAATACTAAAACACAAGCATATTAACAAATACACACATGCTATTCTCAACAGGCCCTCTTTCAAGTTCAGGATCAATCAGGCGGTCAATAGCTTATCATTTTCACCTGTTAGAGTTTGTATACTAGAAATCACCTTTCGAGTGATTGAATACTGTTAAAACTCTTATTTTATTTTCCAATGAATAAAACAAATTATTTTTGTCATAATGTTGTTATGTTTTAGTAGACTGGTTGTGGGCGACATTCATTTTAAGGTAACACGGTCAGTTCTGAATAAAGAAAAAGAAGAATTTCACAACCTAGATAGGCTTAGACTACCTATCGTGAAAGGTTGCAATGTCAGTCCGATTATTTCTAAGCCTTACTGAAATAAGATGACGTTGGTGTGGTATAGCACTGAATTGGATCTAACAGCGAGACATGTCTTTATGCGGGAAATAATATATTAAAGAGGTTAACCCGAATTGCTTGTAATCACAGATTGGATGGGTGGTCAGTATTTCTTCGATAGTGGCACAAGAAATATTCCATTGGTCTTATATTGAGTTATGGGTTATAATTTAATTAGTAAAGAAGGTCCAATTGGGGAGGCCCAATCCAAGCCCATAGATCCCTAACCTAGCCCATCATAAACTCTATAAATAAGGATGTAAGGAGAGGAGACAAACACACATTACACAACACAAACCCTAGCCTCCAAATCAAGGATTTTCGACCCTCTCTCTCTAATAGAGGAATTCGAAAATTCCATATTATGTGTTCTTGGCTTTCTTGTCTTCTCTTTCAAGATCCTTATAATTTCTAAAACATTCCTCCCATAAGGAATTTAGATCTATAGAGTTAAGGGTCATAGGTTAGAAGATCCTTGGTCTTGAAATCATATTCAAGATTCAAGATCTACACGTGGAGAAGTAGCAAGCCACTTCCATTCTTTGGAGAATCATATTTGTAAGTATTCAACATCATAATTAAATTATAAATTATGTGATTAATTGCGCAATAATATGTCTCTACATGTTCAAGCATGAAATTGAATCGATCCACATAATCTCCTAAATAGATTCTTTTTTGGATTTATTTAATTTGCAATTTCCGCTGCGATTTACCCCAACAGGTTCGACTTCAGCACACTTTCCACACGCCCCAAAAGTAGTTTTCATGTTTTGAGAGCAGATTGAAGCGACGAAGAGTCTGATTCATCAACAAGATTGGAGACGAAGACAATTTGGCCATTCAATCCACCTTTGGGAGTATCTTCATTAGTTTTCATATGTTCAATTCACTTTCTATGGATTTCTCTTGTGAATTTGCGTTGAATATGGTGGCTAAATCTTTTGTAGAGTTTTGGTGAAGACCACAATGAATGCTTTTGATTAATTCTAAGACTTTTGATTACCTATGCTCTTGTGATTTCTTTGTTTCATTCTTGTGCCTTTTCAATTCAATTGCTTAGCTACCAATTGGGTTTATTGACCTAATTTTGAGTAATCGAGAGATACCTAATTAGGATTGATAAAAGAATGAACATCACCTAGATAATTTGTATTCGAGAGAAGGAATTCTAGAGTGAGGGCTTGAGCCTTTTTTTTAAGGAGTTAATTGTGAAGTATTAGAAGGAAACTTCAATATTAATGGTTAATCAACGGGTTGAGTGCACTCGAGAGGGGGATTAGCCAGACTAGCGGCTTTCCTAGTAATCCTAGAGACTTCAATTGGGTAATCAAAATTGTTGAATTGTTCGCTTCGTGTTCGTTGTAGTTGGATCCAAGGCTCTACCGTGTTCTCTTATTTGAAACTCCTCTTTTGTTGCGTGCTTTCAGCTTGTTTATGTTTAATTGTTTTCAAAAATCAAACCAAACTTCCAGGATTGTCTAGATAGTAGTTAAAGTCAGTTCGTGGTACTTAAGTTTGCACAATTTGTCTCTGCGGGATACGATACTCTTACTTGTTTTATGCTACACTAGGCCCCGTACACTTGCGGGTATTTCTCGTGTTAAATATAATTCGAGTCAGATTACAAATTTAATCTTGTGCTTTGAAGTTCTCCAAATAACACGACCTTGTGGTGAAGTGGACGTCTGGTTTGTCACTTGACCTAGTGGTCCAGGGCACCAGTCCTTGTAGAAACACTCCCTTGCTCTTTTTTTAAAAAAAACTTGAATATCAGGAAAACCGTCCAACCTGTCAGTCCAATTCGATTCTTAAAACATTGGTCCTACCATATATACGAGGGGGCTGGAATCTAAAAAATATTTTAGTTTTTGAATATCAAACTTATTGGTTTTACAAGAGTTTCATCTAAAATCCACAATGATGAAGATAACAATAAAAGTTTCGAGAAAGAGAAACCGTTTTTAGCAGTTACTTTTATGCAAGCATTATTGGCATGGATGGATATCATCTCTATGGCGGCCATGAATAAAGGGATGAGAAACTACGTTATGTCATCCCGCCACGCTGACGCCACCTTGTCATAGGCCCTTTTTTCCTGCAAGTGTTATTGGCATGGATGGATATCATCTGTAAGGCAGCCATGTCGTCCCTCCACGCTGTCGCCACCCTTGTCATAGGTCCTTTTTCCCTGCAAGCATTATTGGCATGGATGGATATCATCTCTAAGGCGGCCGTGAATAAAGGGATGAGAAACTACATTATGTCAGGCGGACGTGAATAAAGGGATGAGAAACTACGTTATGTCAGGCGGACGTGAATAAAGGGATGAGAAACTACGTTATGTCATCCCGCCACGTTGTCGCCACCCTTGTCATAGGCCCTTTTTCCTTGCAAGCGTTATTGGCATGGATGGATATCATCTCTAAGGCGGTCATGAATAAAGGGATGAGAAACTACGTTATGTCGTCCCGCCACGCTGTCGCCACCCTTGTCATAGGCCATTTTTCCCCGCAAGCGTTATTGGCATGGATGAATATCATCTCTAAGGCGCCATGAATAAAGGGATGAGAAACTACGTTATGTCGTCCCGCCATGCTGTCACCACCCTTGTCATAGGCCCTTTTGCCTTTGTCTTTGACAGGTAATTGCTCTCATTTCAACATAAAAATGTCCATGTCCAAAGAGATTTTTTCTCCGATGTTGGTGAGTTGGTAAATTGTGACAAAGAGTGGTGAATTAGATCTGTATCATGTCAATTTGTTAATGAGTTGATAGATTAGGACAGAAAATGGTAAATTAGATCTGTATCATGTAAATTTGTTAATAAATTGGTAAATTGTGACAAAGAGTGGTAAATTAGATTTGCATCATGTCGATTTGTTGGTGAATTAGTAAATTAGATCAGCATCATGTCAATTATATGTTTTAAGTACTCCTAGACAAAAGCTTCATTTCTAGTATTTTATACCAATAATACAATTATATAATTAAGAGTGAACTACAAAAATGGTCCCTGGACTATGGGGTTATCTCATAAATGGTCCCTAGACTTTAAAAATATCACCAGCAGACCCTGGACTAAGGGTTAATATAAAAAACGGTCCTTTTGCACAATTTCGAGACGAAAATGCCCTTTGAGGGGTTTTGGGGGGTTGGGCAATTTGGTCTTTTTACACTTTTAACATTTTAAATCTGATATTATTTCAGTTACGTACTAAATTTGATATTATTTCAAAATTATCATTCTTCATCCTTTTTGTCATCTTTCACTTTGTTTCTTTATTTCAATATTAGATTTAATTTTACAAAATTAAATTTTAAATTTCACTTTTTAAATATCAATAAATTTTTTTAATTATAAAAATTATTAAATAACAAAAATTAATAGCATAATCAATATTTGATAGTGTCTAATCTTTAATCAATAAGATATGACAACGCCTTAGTTTTAAACAATATTTAATAGCTTTAATCATAAATAGATCATATAATATGATTTATTCTGAAATAAATATGCATCTAATGTAAGACTAATACAATTTTTGTATATTAATTTGAAAACAATCAAAATTACTAGAAATTTCCAACAAAAGTACTCCTATATAAAATTTTTAGTCAACTTCATAATATTCTATCACAAGCAATTATAACAACCGAACGGAGGCTAAATAGAATAGCTCTTATTTTTCCATCATGATTAATATTATTTTTTTGTACTTCTTCAATTCAGCAGACTATTATATTAAATAACAAAATTTAATAGTTTTAATCAATATTTATAGTGTCCACGAATTAATAGTTTTAATTAAAAAAATTTATTGATATTTAAAAATCAAAATTTAAAATTTAATGTTATAAATTAAATCTAATATTGAAATAAAGAAACAAAGTGAAGGATTACAAAAGGGGAGAAGAATGATAATTTTGAAATAATATCAGATTTAGTACATAACTGTAATAATATCAGATTTAGTACATAACTGTAATAATATCAGATTTAAAATGTTAAAAGTGTAAAAATACTAAATTGCCCAAACCCCCCAAAACCCCTCAAAAGGGCATTTTCGTCTCAAAACAGTGCAAAAGGACCTTTTTTGATATTAACCCTTAGTCCAGGGACTGTTGGTGATATTTTTAAAGTCCAGTGACCATTTATGAGATAACCCCATAGTCCAGGGACCATTTTTGTAGTTCACTCTATAATTAAATAAAAACAGGGAAATTGGTCATAAAAATCACGAACTATCACAAAAATTTTGTATTTCCCACAACCTTTAAAAGTAATCATAAAAATCACCAATTTTTCAAATTGTGCGATTTTCCCACACTTCAGTTTCCAGCGTAAATTTTGCCTACGTGGAATCCTGATACTAATTCTATTGCATACATATAATCATTAATTTAATTTTCCCTACAAGATGAAATGTTTCTCCGATTATTACACATAAGTTTTTTGGCATTCAACATAGGCAAAATTGATGCTGAAAACTTAAGTGTGGGAAATCTGCACAATTTGAAAAGTTGATGATTTTTAAGACCACTTTTAAAGGTTGTTGGAAATACCAGTTTTTGTGAAAGTTGGGAAATTGGACGTAAAAATCACAAACTTTCACAAAAATTTGGTATTTTCCACAAGTTTTAAAAGTGGTCTTAAAAATCACCAATTTTTCAAATTGTGCGGATTTCCCACATTAAAGTTTCGGCCGTAAATTTTGCCTATGTGGAATGCCGATACTTAGAGCATCCATATCATCATTTGTTTCATCTTCTCTACATGGTGGAATGTAGCTCCGACTTTTGCACGTAGGTTTTTTGGCATTCAACGTAGGCAAAATTTATGCTAAAAAACTTTTGTGAAGTAAATCTGCACAATTTGAGATGTTGATGCTATTTAAGACCACTTTTAATGGTTGTGGGAAATAACAAATTTTATGAAATTTCACGATTTTTCTAACAAATAACTTATTACATACCAGTTATACTTATATGTCAAAGTCTTTACTCATGGGAATGAAGTACACAATTGCGAAGTTTGCAACTGCATTGTGTAACATTCTTCCAGCTGCCACATTCGTGATGGCATGGTGTTTCAGGTAACTTACCTATCTCATTACTTGCTTTAAATATGTAATTAGTTAATTAATAAATGTCAATTTATTTGCATGAATCAATTTAGGCTTGAGAATGTAGAAGTAAAGAACGTCCGCAGCCAAGCGAAAATACTTTGCACATAGGTTACGATTACAGGAGCAAAGCTAATAGCATGGGTAACGGGCCCTGATCTCAATCTTCCATGGACCGGATCAGGAGGACCAACACATGATCGTCATGAATAATCAAGGGTGTCGTCTTGATCACAGTTGGATGCTTTAGCTGGGCTACGTTCATAATCTCGCAGGAATCCAATTAATAAATTATAGCTAGTCTTAAATAATTAAAAAAAAATATATTTTATGGTGATGGATTTGTAGGCTGTGACGTTGCGTGCGTATCCTGCGGAACTGTCCCTTAATGTATGGATATGCATGCTAGGATTAGCAGAGGGGGCAGCAGTGGCATTAGCGGCAGAGAAGGAGAACGCTGCAGCCTGGGCCATCAAATGGGATGCTAGTTCTCTTGCGATGGTCTACATTGTAAGCTAATTTTATAATTCACTCGGTAATGCATAAATAAGTGAGTGAAAACTAACTATATATTTATCGTGTGAGGGTTGCAGGGTGTATTTGGCTTGGGATTTGCTTATTACATATAGGGCGTTGTAATGATGGAAAGAGGCCTTGTTTTTCTCACTGGATTTAGTCCTCTAAGCATGGTCATTGTGGCCAGGGACGGAGCAAGCATTGGCCCCATTACCCAGCCATGTCCCTCCCGTTCAGATATTGTGTTTGCTGTAGTGAGAAATCCTATATTAATTGTATTGAAAGATTTAATTTTTCTTGTGTTTTGAGAAAAGAGAAGAAGAATGAATAACATCACTTGAAAATAACGTGAAATACATGTTGGGTTTTCTTGTATTCATCTAATGAACTATTACGCCCCGTGCAGCTAATAAACGTAGACAGACAACGGTTAATAGTAGGGTATACCAATACTCTCCAAAGTATACCATGTGTCCATCCACCGAGTATCAAATATCTCATAGGTTGTGAGAACAACTACATTCTCGAAGAATGTGATACGAACCCAATGCTAACCTATAGCATATCATCAATATCCCATTCTTGATGATCATTGGTTAGGGCTATTTAGAATTATACTATATCATTAATGTCTACTTCAATTAACGTGATCATGATTAGGGAACAAATATTTAGAATAAAGACAAACATTTAAACAATTATTCCAATAAGTGCACAAAACCCATAGAAAATAAAATTTTCATAGAATGTGATCAAGTAATAATGTCTCGATACAAAATGTTTCTAAAAGGCGTATAAAACTTCAACTCCCAACTGATTCAAAGCCATCTATGACATCTTTAACACCTAAGCTCTCAAAGTCTTGTTGTGTTTTGCTATACATAACGGTTTAGTGAAAGGATCAACTAAATTATCATCAGTGGAGTACTCTTTCTAATTTTATGTCGCCTCTTTCAATTATTTCTCGATCGAGATGATATCTTCCCCAGGAAGCATCTTTATTCATGTTCGTAAGCTCTGGGTGCTTTTGCTAGCAGCGGCCTGATGTTGTCACCGATACAAAGAGTATTGCACCTACTTGGCACTGGAACAACACCCCGGTTCCTTAACGAACTCTAACAAAGCAACGGCTTAACAGCGAAAACCAGATGCGACTAATATACTAAACCGGTGGTGGAATCGGTTGTACCTTGTTTGGAACTATTCGACTCAACTTTGCTCCACCATTGAGGATAAAAACATATCAGTGCGGGAGAGCACATAGTCGTCATGTTTGTTTGGAAACTAACGTCGGTATACCCGGTAGCCGGTAACTCACGGATTTGTCCACCGTAGGTAAGAAATATTCTTTAGTCCTTACAGGTACTTAAGAATAGTCTTAACGGTTTTCCAATGTTCTCATAGGGATTTCTTGAAATCTGCTGTCGTACTAAACGCGTAGGCCACATCGGCCTAGTAGATATCATGGCATACATAATAGATCATAGCCGAAGCATATGGAATCCTCTTCATGTTGTCTCTTTGCTTTGTCATTAGAAGGACAAATCCTTGCTTTGGCAATCTGATACAGTATCCCATGCAGGAAGAAAACCTTTAGAATTCTCCATTGAAGCGCCTTAACAAACATGTATGTATGTGGATTGTGATAATCCCGACATCCTATTTGGTCTATCTCGATAGATCTTAATTCCAAGGATATAGGAAGCATCACCCGGATCCTTCATCATAAAGGATCTAGACAGCAGCTCTTTCACGGATTGCATCATGGAACGATCGGCACCATGTCAGAGATGTCTCGACATATATGATAAGGTATACGACGTTTCCATTTTCGCGTTTACTATAAACACATGGATCCTCTTGCTTGACAAAACTGGCTTGATTTGATTGATACGTCAAAACAAATATTCAGCTCTAGAAGCTTGTAAGTCCGTAGAAATGGACTTCTTTACTTCGCCTTGCATTCGGCCTTCTTTCGATATAAAACCTTCGGGTTGTGTCATATAGACATCGCCTTCTAATTCTCCATTGAGAAATGCGGTTTTGACATCCGATTGCGAATATCAAAATTGTAGTATCACGGCCCGGTGCAAGTAATATCCTAATGGACTTGATCTTAGCAGCGGCGAAAAGGTTTCATCATGTCAATGCCTTGTGTGGCCGACTATAACCCTTCCACCACTAACCTAGCCTTGTAGGTTGTACTTTGCCATCTGTACGTCTCTCTTCTTTTTGAAGATCCATTTGCGGCTTTATAGGGTAAACCACAGTCCTTGAGTCGACTAGTTCCCAGGACTAAGTTGAAGTACATCGTGCATTTCGGATATCAAGGCTTGGCGACATACTCGATCGATTGTCGACACACCGCCTCGGCATCGTCTTAGGCTCATCGTCATCTAAATCAACTTCATCATCTTGGTTCTCACCATTAGATTTAGTCTCTCGAGGTGGACGACGAGTCCTTGAGCTATTGAGTTGGTTTTGCTCACAGGATGTTATTAATTTACGTAATGCCAGAAGGTTCGGGAATATGTTTATGATCTGCGAGTGGAGGTGATGCAACTATTGCGTTATCTTGTCTTTGATGCATCTCATTGTCTTGAGGTGGTCCCTCGAGAGAGTCTCTCTAAGGTCCTCTCTAAGAGTAATTTCCCTCGATAGATCATCAAAAACTTCCAGCGAGTTATTGTCGATCAGGTGAGATAATCCACCAAATCCTCAATGTTATCTTGTGGTTCTTGAATTTCTTCAAGATGTACTATATTTTGACCTTGTTCCTTGGAGACATTAGCTGTCTTCAAGAAACGTCACATTCCTAGAGATTATCACCTTGTGATCTCCGAGCGGTCGGCTACATATCCGCTTTAGTTTCTTTTAGGATATCAGCAAAAATAACATTTACTCACTTTTAGTTTCAGTTATAGTCATCATTTTCTTAACAAAAGGCTGGACAGCGAGGTCCGGATATGGTTAAGACTTGCTCTTGCCACACCATAACTTTCGTATGGTGTTTTCTCAAGCGATTTAGAGGGAATCCTATTTAGAATGTAAATAGCTGAGTTAGTAAGGCATGGCCCAGTAGGAATAAGGGAGGCCATGAAGCTCATCATGGATGAACCATATCTAATAATGTTCGATTTCTCAACTGAGATACTCCGTTCATTTGAGGTGTACCGGGAGGTGTCGGTCACATTTGGATTCCGTGACTTCAAGTAATCAGAAATTCTCGGCTCGAAGTATTCCTCACCGATCGATCGAAGAGTCGATGCTTTCCCGAGTTATTTCTCAACTTCACACTTAAACTCTTTAAATTTCTCAGAAGGCCTCGGATTTATGTTTCATAGATACATATCCATACCTTGACAAATCATCGTAAAAGTTATGAAGTACGAATAACCACCTCTTGCTTGAGTTGGAAACGGTCCCTTGTAGTACATTGGCTGAATTAACTTCCCCAACAAATCCTTAGCACGCGCCCCACTCCCAGAAAATGGGTTGCTTGTCATTTTTTCCTTTAGAGGCCAAAGGAATTAAAAACTCAGTATGATTCTAAATCAAATGAAGTGGGAATAATCCCAACTTTCTCAATCTTCTTATTCTTTTTCATTAATATGACCAGTACGCAATGCCGTAGATAAGTTGCATTATTCGTACACAACTTAGGTCTTTTGTTTTGCACATTGAAAATGTTGGATTTATTCAAAAGCATATATAATCCATTTCAGGCGTTCCATAAAAATCCGTTAAAAGAGAAAGCGAGCACTCTGTGTTTTGCAAAATGGAGGAAAAAACCTTGATGTCTAACATCGGAATGGAAATAATATTCTTTGAAATAAGCTGGAGCAGCAATTGAACAATTCTAGTGTTCCTGTCACGAGGAAGATCCGGTTTAACCATCTCATATGGAAGCATGTGCTCATGTTGTCTTTGAAGTTCCAAACTCATGGATGACAACATGATGCACTGAGCATCATTTGCATTTTCAACATGTTTCTCATGAGCAGCTGCGTCAAACGTAGCAAACTCAGAAGATTCCTTACTGGGAACGACACCAATTGGTTTGTCCAAGACATAATCAATTTTGTCATGCCTTAGCACCAAGCGCAAACAACGGAGCCAATCCGTGAAATTTGACCCAATCAATTTGTGTGTTTCCATCAAACACTTGTAAGTCAAGTTTGACATTTTATCTGAACAGAAAAATACAATGAAAAGTAAATTAGAAAAGCATATAAAGATCACATTCGTATCTCTAATCAAACAAGAGTTTATTGTATTGATTAGCTCCCACTAATTTTAACATATATTATGTCCCCCAAACATAAAATACGAATTTATATCAAATATAAATTTTAGTGGTCCAAGATCCAAGTCCATATCATCGCAGCCCCTGCTTTGGCTGATCACTACAATAATATTACAAGGTAGGCCTCTAAGCCAATTGCAACAACTATTTTGCAATTCTTGGTTTATTAATCCAATTAATATGCATCCATAAACTATTTAGGTCGCTTTGGCTTTACTAAACAATTTAAGCAAGTCAACCCCATCACACGATGCCAACTATGCATCTATGAATGAGCCTAGACCTTGTGGATTTAGAGTAAACGCTTTGGCGTAAAACTCGTGGTCGAAAAGGCTAGGAACATCAAACAATTATGATGGACGATGCATTTGTTTCAAAAACAAGACTTATATTTTATGGGGAAAAGTGTGATACTAGTTATGTGAATATAATATCCAATATTAAATTTCAAACAATTACTGGGCGCCGCCTACCCAGGCATAGTATAACACGGACTACAAATACTGGGCGCCGCCTACCCAGACATAGTATAACACGGACTACACATACTGGGCGCCGCCTACCCAGACAATAAAACGGTCTCTAACTACTATAGTTAAAATAAATAAGCATAAATCAAATAGCATGCTTATCACATAGGATATCAAATAATGCTCAACAAATAAAATCAAATTTTATTCTTTAATTAAATGTGGACTAATAATACACATTAATTCTAAATTAATATAAATTTTAATTTATCAATCTAATTGAAAATCAATTATGTAATTGAGATTATACATAGTATAAACAGGCTACTGCCTCACGCCCATGTACAATGATGCAATAATAAAATAAACAGCCCAACTGCTTATTATTGTGTAGCCAAACTTATTTAAAACCGACCCAGTCATGTTAATTAAATCTTGGCCCATATTTGCATCACCCTTCACAAACAAACGCCACTGACATTTATTGCGAAGAATCAGTTGTCGTCAATTACCGTCTCCACAAGCAACAACATTGATGCCGACTTCGGTGGAGCGAAAAAACGGAATGAAAACTGATTTGAGTTATAAGTCTCAAAAGCTTTGGAATAAATAATATTCATTATCTGCACCATTTTGGAGTAAGAAATTGAATCCAATTCAAAATTAATTGCGTAAAACAATTCCGAAAACAGTTCATAACTTTCAAAATTTAAGTTTCCAAAACCAATTTCGCAGCTTTTAATTTTAAAAGATTTTGACATATAAACTTGAGTTTGGCCATTGGTTTTTGCAAAGTCACTTTTCGTTTATAAAGAATTGAAGTTTACATAATCAAATATTAAATAATTGTAGCACGTAATAAAAAAGGCTTCATTTTTAATTAACATTCTGTTGAATTTAACTGGATTCACTTAGATTATAATACTACAAGAGGAATGATACGCTGGGCGCTCAAAATGAGCGCCAGCGTGAGCGCCTCCTCCCCTAATCCCCTATTCAATTTTCACTCTTTTTATTTTTTATTTTTTATTCATAATTTCTCCACGCTATCTCCACTATTCAATTCTCACTCTTCTTCTATTCACAATTTCTCATTTTCTCTCTCTCTGTTTCATCCTACAATTCTCTGTTTCAATTCTCCAATTTTCTCCTGCTCAATTCTAATTTTCTCTCAATAATGATTCAGTCAATCGCCGTTCACCGATAACTTGGATCGCTAAGCTGAAGATTTATTCTCAAATTTTGGCTCTCAAATTAGCATCAAATCTGAATTTGATACTTTCACATGGATTTTTCACAAAAATTTCTCAGATTTCGTAGCCTATCTGATCATTTGATATTTTTGAAATTTTAGGAGAACTAAAGAAATTACAAGCATAGAGATTTCTGTGTTAGAGAAAAAAAGTTATGGCATCTCAATTTCTCGGATTCATATCTCTTGCCTTCTGATTCGTAGAATTTGAGTTTGGAGGAAAAAAATTGTGGAATCTCAATATCTCTGTATGGGGTTTTCATCTGTCGGCAAATTTGAGAATTTTGAAATAGTAGTAGTGAGAAATTACAAGCAGATGTGTTGTGGAATCTGAGTTTGGAGAAAAAAACCTTATGAAATCTCAATTTGGAGAAGAATACGGTGGATGGAGAATTGAGCACATATGTTACAGTAAAAAGCCTTTGCAGATGAAATATTTTGACTCTATAGTAGTTGAGATTAGATTTGTCAAGAATGATAAAAATCTTTAATAATAATAAAAAAATAAAAAAGGAAGTGGCGCTCACGCCGGCGCTCAATGTGAGCGCCCAGAATAACAATCCTCAATACTACAATACATAACAAATAAAATATTAGGATAACTTACTTATATTACATAAAATCAAATTAAATGACAAATAACAAAATTACAACATCTAAATTAATTTTATTATTATACATTTTTATAGATGTATTTCTAATAGTTTCGTTCAACTTAACTTTTGAATTATTTATAGTCATGAGCACTTATTTTCATATTCCAAATAAGATGGTAGTAATTTTTTAATTTGATTGCATTTTTTTTGTTCGATCTCATTTTTCAATATTGAACAAAACAGCAAATCCAATTAAGTATATTTATATATATTTAATTACACTTTGAATATTATTATTATTATTTTAAATATTTTATTTTGTTAAAATTTCATCACCAGCTAGTTCGTGTGATTTCATCAGCGGCTAGTTTGTGTGTCTGGTTCCGTCCCTGATTGTGGCTATCTTGAGTACATTCATTTTCTCTGAGAAAATGTATGTACGAAGGTATGTACATAGTAAAAGATAACAATTGGTTTGCTATGATGTATTTTAGTATTAATAGTTAAGATTATGATAACTGCAATACGAATGTAATCATAATAGGGCTTTATTTCGTGATATGGGGCGAACAAAAAGACAACAAATCCCCTTCCATGGAAGCAGAGACAATAGTACAACTTAATGATGCATAAATGTTGGAGACTATATTATCTTAGTTTATTTCCTTTTTTGCCTTGGAAAATTGGTCAGAAAAATCGAGAACTTTCACAAAAATTTAGTATCTTTCACAACCTTTAAATATAGTGTTAAAAATCAATTTTCAAATTGTGCGGAATTCCCGCACTAAAGTTTTCAGCATAAATTTTGCCTACGTTGAATGTCAAAACACCTACGGGTTCCATCTTGTAGGGAAGATGAAACTGATGATGATATAGATGCTCTATAATTAGTATCAGTATTCCACGTAGGCAAAATTTACGCAGGAAACTTTAGTGTGGAAAATCTGTACAGTTTGAAAAGCTGATGATTTTAAGACCACTTTTAAAAACTATGGAAAATACCAATTTTTAGTGAAACTTCATGATTTTTCTGACTAATTTCATTTTTTTTCTTTAATAGTTTATTAATTATTAATATGTACGTCGTGCATTTAGATAATATGATAACACAATTTCGAATTATATAATATTGGATGTTTAATGAGGAATGACTTAATAATTAAATAGTCCAGTATTTATCATCATTATTTACAGATAAATTTTAGTCATCATTTTAAATATTTATGAATTTTGGGTACAATTTTAAATAATAGTAGATAGTTAATTAATTATACATGATACTCAATACTATAGCATTTATAGTTCATAATTATGCTTTAATAACTGATGGGAATCATAATTAGGATAATTATGCCTATTTCAAATGGTGCAAACGTGGGAATCAAGCTATCATTAGCCATATTTTATAAAAGAAACTGTAAACTATAATGGAAAGTTACAAATGAAAATATGTTAATTAGGATTTGTATGCATACAAGATTGTGTATATGCGGCAATTACAAAAATGAGTCTTGTAATCTTTGAACCACTATCAAAATCAGGCGTTTGAAATGAATTCTTAATGTGGTTGCATAATTTATTGTTAACTTTATTATACAACGACAAAGATATTGGCAAATGACGTTTTGTACTCTCTCCGTCCTATAAAAGATATCATACTTGTGGAACAACACGAGATTTTAGGAGGTTTTGTTTTATGTGTTAAATGGAAAGAAAAAATATAATTTTTATATTCATATAGGAGAAAACTTTTTTCAAAAAGGAAAATATGATATTTTTTTAGGACAAATTAAAAAGGAAAGTGTGACATCTTTTGTGGAACGAAGAGATTAATTCACACTCTTTTAATTATCTTAGCTTTTAAGATTTTCATCGAACTCTTTTAATTATCTTAGCTTTTAAGATTTTCATCGAACTAAGGAACACACGTCACTATCTAGTTACGTTTGACTCAATGGAATTTGTTGCTATTTATGTTGACTTGCCTAAGTAATGTTAACCTGCAAACTACTCCCTCCGTTTTAGTGAAGAACACCTCTTTCCGGATGGCACATAATTTTATGTATATTTATTTTAAAATGTTTAAAATTGAGATAAAAGATTGCTGAGTGTTTAAAAGTAGGAGAGAAGCAAAAAGTAAAAGAGAGAAAAAATTGTTGAATATTTAAAAATAGAAGAGGGCAATAAAGTAAGAAAAAGAAAAGATAATTGAATATTTAGTTATTTCTTAAATAAGAAGGGAGTCAT
This sequence comes from Salvia hispanica, assembly GCF_023119035.1. Classification (NCBI taxonomy): domain Eukaryota; kingdom Viridiplantae; phylum Streptophyta; class Magnoliopsida; order Lamiales; family Lamiaceae; genus Salvia; species Salvia hispanica. The sequence goes on along the minus strand of NC_062966.1, from coordinate 5,498,628 downwards.
CTTGGTTGAGATGGAAAAAAGAAAGAAAGTAGATACGATTAATAAACACAATGCACTATATGAAATAATACTTATAGTACATCTCAAGCTGCTCACTAGCTTATAATTAAATGGAGTACACTATGAGTTTAGAAAAAAGAATTTAATTAGGCAATTCATAAAAATCCTACTTTTGGGCCTCTTCTTAGCAAGCCCACGCCACACCCTTCACTGCCGTTCAGTTTAGCCCGTTTGGCTAAGGACAGTCAGCCCAAGTCTCGGACAGCACGCTTGGCAGCCCAGCTCTTTTTCTCTAAGACCTGCAATATGCAAACAAAGCAAATTAAATCCTAACGTACTAATATCAACAGCCTGCGAGGAGAATTAGAAGAAAGAGACAACCCTTCTTTAACAAATGGAGGGCCAAGGACCTTACCCAAAGGGCAAAGTCAGCTCTCCCACCCATAGCAGCCCATATATTCCCTCCGTCTCATTAAATATGAAATATTTGAATTTTGACACGGGATTTTATATAGTGTTATTTTGTGAGTAAATGAGAAAGAGTAAAGTAAGAGAAATGAAAAAATAGAGATAGTTGACTTTCTATTTTAGGAAACGTTTCATTTTTAATGGGACAACCCAAAAAGAAAAACGTTTCATTTTTAATGGGACGGAGGGAGTACCATTTATTCAACATTTCTCCAACAATTTCTAGCTCCCTATTCACTCTCTATGCTCTCTTTTTATTTATTTTTTTATCGGGATTTGTAATTTTTGATTTCAAGGGTTTTAATTTTTTTTTTCTAGGATTTGCAATTTTTTATTTCTAGGGTTTGTAATTTTTTATAAATACTTAGAACAAAGAATTTTTGTGTTTTAATTGTTCAGCGTTTTTTTATTTTACGAGTAAAATTGGTTTGTAGTTCTAAATAGTGCAATTTAATAGTGGGTGCCTGGATGTGGCCTGGAAAGTTATATGAGTCGTGGCCTAGAGCAGAAAATTAATGAAATAATGATGTGGAGGGGACTTGGGGCCTGGATTCAGGCCCCAGCTAAAGATGCTCTCACTCTCTCATATCACACACTTGCAGTCAGTGGCAGAGCCAGAATTTTAACATTGGGGGCCCAAATTACCATTAAAATTTATTGAGTGTGTTCAGTGCTAACGACATGGAAATAACTTGAACGTGAAAAATACTTATAAAAATCGCGGGTGAGAAATGGATGATGCACATATTTTACTACTAATATTTTATGATATATTTTGGTAGTATTTATAATTAGATCAAAGAATTATTATCTACAATAATATTCTTTATAATAAAGAGCATCACATTAAAATTGATTTTATTAATATCTTAATAATTTATAATATTTATGAAATCAAAGAATTATTTTTTGTCTTCTTAAATTATAAAAACCATCCTTTTATGAATATGAATTAAGATAATTTTTATGTGAAAAATTCTAGTAAAAAAATCAATAAAAGTTAGAAATGTGAAAAAACCCACGAGACAGAAACAAATGGAGTAGAAGAAAATTAACAAAATTTACTAATTTAAAAAATAATCAGAAGCTCCATATGGGAATCGGACTAGGTACCTCCCAATCAAGAGGCTGAATATCAATCCAACAGCACACTTCATCTTGGAAACAATAATTACATATACTATATATAGTAAATATTGAAATGGGTGAGGGGCCCGAGGTCCCCCAGGCCCCATCGTGCCTCTGCCCCTGCTTGCAGTGGCAGATCCAGGTGGGGGTTGAGTGGGGTCGGCCGACCCCACCACTGGCCACAGAGTGTCGCCAGAAAGTTAATTTCATCAGCCTCCGATTCTACGGTGTTCGCGTCGCTGGAAAGTTAATTCTTGATAGGGGAGGCGCTGTCGAGAATGAAGAAGGAAAAAGCCTTTCAATTTTTTTGCCAAAAAGAGAGAAATGAAAATGAGTTCGGCGCAATGGCTTAGCGGTTTAGGTGAAGACTATGAAGAGAGAATGGATATGTCATCATTATTTTTCTTACCAACATTTACCTAGTTACAATGCATCAAAAAATATACCCCGTGCCAGCACAATATGACTAAATTTTGAAAGAGTAAATATCTTAATTTCTAATTGTAAAATGAGTTTTGAGTTTTATTTCTTTATTTATTTGTATTAATTCTCATAATTCCATTAAAAATATATTCTAATCAAATAATTTCAAATAGTGTTAAATGGATCATATATTTTTATAGATCAATAAATCAACTTATCTAATATAAACAACATCTACAAAGGAAATAACTTAATTTCTTCCAATTTTTGTTTTATAATATAATTTTTCAACCTTATCATTCATATTCCAATAATACTTTTAATTTTAAAAAAATTGTGATGTTATAGAAAAGTATACTCTTTATGTCTCGCCATAAGGGTTGCGTATGTATTTTTTGGATGTCCTAATAAATTTAAGTCATTTTTTTATTAAAATATAACATAATTATATACTCTATCTTACTTTATTATCGATCTGTTTGTCTATTTTATTTCATCTCATATTTTTTTTCTTTCTCCATTTAACTCTCTCAATATCATTTTTGTTTAATTTTATTCCAAAAAAAAGTGTTTCACTTATGGCAGGACGAAGGAAGCATGTTGTTTTCGGAATATCGATACTCACATAAATTATTTAAATTAAATTGTACATTTATAAAATAATTCATTTATATAATTATTTATTATCTAATTTGACTCCACGATATTTAGTTTCTGGATCCGCTAAACCCTAAACCCAACAAGGAAGCAAAGCCTTTAATTATCTCATCTCAAGATACAAGGAAAACAACATCCTACTGTTAAGGAAAGTGACAATAATACATTAGAGCTTTGCCTAAAATGGCAAGTTAGCTCCTGAAATCCACTACCATCTGCCACGCTCTAATGTATTGCTCTCACTTTGCCTAAAATGGTGAGTATCTACTTGCACAATCAAACAAAATGAGTAAATGAGGAGTCCTTCAAACCCATGCTAAACACCAAACTGCATCAAGTTAAAGTTAATTACCACGTGTACACACCATGTACTGTAGTAAGCTGCCATCGAATCCTCAACTAAAGACCAAATCAGATTTTCCTTCCAAACCTATTCTCACTCCTTTACCTCAACAATTCAATTAGAAATCGAGAGACAGTGAGTGAGGAATCTAGAGAGTTTCTGTGAACAAGAATCACCAACTCAAACTTAGAAGTCTCAAACAGCATGCTAACTTCTAGATGAATTCAGTAATCACATTCTTTTTTCTTTGTTTTTGCCTCTTTCATGATTCATCTTTATAAGCATAAAACGTAAGCTACAATCTGCCCAAGCATACCCTTTTACTCTACTCACAATTGGAACAGTAGGCGACTGGAAAGGTGGAAACCGCCGGAGACGACGACGGTGGCGTCGGCGTGAAAATTAAACGGAAGGGAGCAGAGAGGAGTATTCTTTTTGTCTAGGGATTTCTTCTCTCAATTTGGGGATATCCATGAGAGAGATTTCAGAATATGAATTTTTTGATATTTGGTATTAAATGCTAACCTTTCTGACTGTGGGTTCGAGACATGCGAATTTTTCCGAATAATAATTTTTTATTTATTTTTACTATCTTTTCAGAAGATGGATTAGTGTTATGATTTAGGTGAAGAACAAGAAAGAAATCCCAAAGGCACTTTCACATACAAACACCTAATGGCTCCACAAACTAGCAACACAAGAACTAGCAAGCATACCTTTAAAATCAACCTTAGCCCGACAAAAGATCAAATGCAACCTGAAGGATTTAATAAGTCTTCAAAAGATGAAGAAGGTGAGCTCACAAATATGGAGAAATTGTTTCTTACCAATATTCAAAAGCTGAGAATGAAAACCCTAAAAAGAGTATTTATACTAAACCAAAAGTAATAGAGAAAATAGTCTTCAAAATCTTTAAAAGATGACATTTTCGAAAAAAAAAACCCGGCCGGGCATTTTGGGGCCTTGCCCGGGCCTTTTTATTGCCCGGCCGGGCGGTTTTCGCCCGGCCACGGTTAGTTCCTCAGCAGCTCTGCGCGACTTTCATCAAACGACCATATCTCTCTCATCCGAACTCCGTTTGGGGCGTAAGGTACCCACGCGAAGGTATTTCTGTTGGAACATATATACTAAAAAGCATTTTTCGAGTTCATTTTGAATTTGATAAATTGCTTGTATATTGTAAACACTCTTCATTTAATGAGAATAATAAATGTTTTCTTCATACTGTGTATTTTACTTTAATGGGCATTGACCGTATTTCATTATATATTAAATTGTATAATTAAAGCGCCGGAAAGTAAAATCAGTCTAAGTCTTCTACATTGAAGGTCGGGTCGTGGAACATGTCATCACAGTAGGTGGCCCAACCGGTACCTTGTAGAAGTAAAACTTTTTCACAACCTAGATAAGCTTTGGCTACCTATCGTGAAAGGTTGCAGTGTCCATCCGAAAAGTCGTCTTTACCTTGAGAACGACTAGTGACACTAGTGTGGTATAGCATTGAATGGATCTAAAGTATAGACACGTCTTTGTTGCTATCTACTATAAGACGATGTCTTGGAGATTTAATATTTCCTAATCTTTGTAATAATATAGGACACACGTTATTTAATCATACGCTGCTTTGACTTATCAATAGGTGCGGGTTTTTCGTAACCCAATATTCCTGATATCTTGGGTAGTAGTAATTAATAACTAGTATGGTGTCAGTTTTATTATTACATTGAATCGTGTGCCTGCGTGGTTTGACTATATCCCCAAGAGGTGTTCGAGAGAAGTTCTATTATTCGGAAACCCGGCCGGTTTGGATTTAATCCAAGAATAAATAGAAAAGGAAAAGTATATTTTGATATACATCTCGTACTAGACAAACTCTTGGAAATAAAAGAATTTTTATTCAAGATTGATGAAGAATGTCTTTATCTACAATAGAGTACTCCAAGATCTATAGAATATATTCTAGATCTATTTTATATAGTTGTTAAATGGAATATTCTAGATCTATAAGAATATTCTTAAGAATATTGTAGATCTATGATAGTTTATTCTTGATCTATGTTTATCGGTTCTACTTGTGTAGATCTACATGTTTGAAAAATGTGATGGATGATTGTTTTCATGCTTGCAATATTGCGTGATTGTTGAATCTTGTTGTTCTTCGTTTATGTAAACCCACTGGGTGCCGTGGTAGATTAGGTTTTGTTTTTCCCTTGTATATTTCTTTTGTAAGAAAATGTAATAGTTAGAATACAAAGAAATGTAATACGATGGATCAAAACAAGACGAAGAACAAATCCGGCGAAGGAAGAACTAGGCGGCGGCCGAAACCCTAGCGGGCTCGGCCGCACGCAGATCTAGGCGGCGACGGAGGCGGCTGGCTTGGCGGCGGTCGGCGGTGGCGGCCGCTTGGTGCACGCGGGCCGGTGGCGTGGCAGCGGCGGCGAGGCTGCGGTTCCCGAGCTTGAGCGGCGGGGCGTCCGACGATGAAGACGAAGGCGCGCATCCCTACAAGGGCGGTAGTTGTTTTTATTTTAGGCTGAAACCCTAATTACGGTTTTAGATGGCCCGATTAATAAGCAGGCCCATGTGTGGTCTTCGACCTAATTTTTTATGCCCTAGATATTTGTTTTATTCAAATGGGGTATATATTTTATTTAATCCTTTTTATCCGGAGTACCATGGTTCATGGAAAGGATAAATTGTGATTTATTTTAATTATTTGGTTTTAGACATTTAGTGGTTTAAGATCAAATGATTTATTTGATTATAGTGATGTGACAAAGTGTGCAAAATTATTTGCTACATGTGATTTACATCTTATGGAGTTAAATAAATTATTTGCTTGCATGATAATCAAATGAAAACCATTTTATTAAAATAACTAGCCATAATTACGAACATATGTTGTATATGGTCTCATGTTACTAAACTCGTATCGACTTTCCTCTTCGATTAGGAAACATTACTGGGTGTAGCTCTTTCGGCTCAAAGCATCTTCCATCGCATTTGCTTTGCGTGGTGGTAATTGATGCCACATGTGGTCCTTTACCAATTTGAGCTATCTTCGTGCCTCATGTTTAAATTATTTTGCTCGAAAAAGTATTTCGAGCTCTTGTGGTCCGTAAAGATGTCACATCGACCTTCGTAGAGAAGATGCCTCCAATCTTTAGTGCATTAACCACTCGTTGCTAACTCCAAGTCGTGGGTTGGGTAGTTCAACTCGTGCGTCTCAATTGTCGTGACATGTAGGCAATCACTTTGTTGTTTTGCATCAAAACACATCCAAGTCCCACCTTCGAAGCGCAATGTAACCACGTAGTTCATTCCGGTTCCAAGACAACTAAAATTGGTGCGGTGGTCGCTTTTCCTTCAAAAGTTGGAAGCTCGCCTCACACCCGCAGTCCAATTAAATTTCACCCCTTCGAGTTGTTGGGTCATTGGTCTCACTATCTTGGAGAATCCCTCTATGAACCTTCGGTAGTATCCTCGCCAAACCCAAGAAACTCCGAATTTCGTTTGGTGTCGAAGGTGACTTCCATTGTTGTACCGCCGATCATGGCGAGATCTACTCGGATTCCTTGTAAGGACAATGTGGCCAAGAAAGTTTACTTTTTTGAGCCGAACTCACACTTGCTGAATTGGCGATAGCCTTCCTGGCCCTTAATGTCTCTAAAGTGATTCGTGGTGTTTTCGGGGCTCCTTCTCATTCTTCGAGTAAACCAAGACGTCATCTATGAAGACTAGAACGAATTTATCCAAGTATGGATGGAATACTCGGTTCATCGAGTCCATGAATGCTGCATGTGCATTCATTAGTCCGAACGACATCACAATGAACTCATAGTGACCATATCTTGTGTGGAAGGCGGTCTTCGTATGTCCTCCCTTCGGGCCCTCAATTAATGATATCCGAACCTCAAGTCCATCTTTGAGAATACACCGGATCCTTGCAGTTGATCGAACAAGTCATTTATCCTTGGTAGTGGATACTTATTCTTAAGGTCGATACACATCCTCATCGACCCATCTTTCTTTTCGACGAACAGCACCAGTCGCCCTACGGTGAGACACTCGGGTCTAATGAAACTTAAGTCCATGAGCTCTTGAAGTTGTATCTTGAGTTCCTCTAACTCTTTAGGCGTCATTCAATATGGTGCTTTAGACACAGTGCGATCCCGGCACGAAGTCAATTGTGAACTCCAATTGTCGATCTAACGGTGGCCGCACGACATTTCGGGAAAGGCCAAAATTCTCGCACGACAGCCTACATCTTCAACTTTCCTTTCCTCTTTCTCCTCTCGTGGAGATAGATGAGATAGCAGGACGCCCTTTCTCGATCATTGTGGTAGCTTGAAGCGCGGAGATTATAGCCATTCGCCGGTTCATCGAGATTCCATGGTATGCGGGTTCCTTCCGGGCTTGTAGAGATATATGTCTCTCCTTACAACGAATAGTAGTAAAATTCGCGGTTAACCAATCCATTCCTCGTGGTTCACTTAGTTTTATTCATCATCCCCGTATTGATCGATAAACTAGTTTCACATGGATCTCTACACCGTACAAGTACAATAGCCCGTGTGCCTAAAAATTTCCTTAACATTTTTTTTTCCAATATCATTATCTATCATATAACACAAAATTCAATTTCTACTAAATCTATAAGTGTTCGTAAATGCGATTTATTCCACGTCTCGCTTTTATTGGTCATGTCTCGCACTTCGTCGGTGTATCATTTCGGCACGTAAGTTTAAAAACTTATTTCCCACGTGTATCTTAAGAGATCAAGCTTGCCTTTCCTTCTAATGTTGCATCAAGAACTCGAATATGTATCAAGAACACAAATATGTATCAATAACACAAATTTTAATCAAACAGACTTAACTTGGATATGGGCGATTTCAATTTATAACAACACTCGTTAAAATGTCTTTAAATTGGAAGAGTTCCAAGATCACTCAAGGAAACAAGAATTACAATTTCACTCGACTTTTGTTTAGAATCTCAATACTAACGTGTAACAATCTGGTTGGGTCATCCCAATAGAGCTTGAAATATCATAAGATAGGTCATGAAAATAGGATGGATTCGAAATAAATCTCAATTCCGTAGTAGGCTACCAAACAAGATAATTCAGAGCTGTCCGACCAAATTTGAAAGGTCCCATGCACGGTGGACAATGATTCAAACATGTCATGACCGTAAACGATCACTGCATAAGGATTTGAATGGAGCATGTCACGAAGCAGTTAATCATGGTTCAACAAAGATCAAAATATGGAATAATGATATCACATCAATGGGTTCATAAGTTTGAAAAAAGGCGCTAAGTCAAAGGGACTTTTTCAAAAAAACGGGTGGATTAAATCTATTAAGGAAAGTACAAAATGTAGGCCTCAACCGTTTGGAGAATGAAAAGTCGATATGGAAACGATACATGTAGGCGATTGGGCCAAAAGAATTGCACTTCTATAAGAAAGAACCCTGCCATATACATAGCTACAAATGAAACCCGAATAAAAGTTCGAAGAATAATATCCCATAGAAAACATGTGGGAGACGTGGTCATAGTGAATGACATAATTACAAGCAACTTTGGGAATAAAGTTCAATGATGAAGGCTCACAAAGTCAAAATATTGTACAATACAATCAATCCAAGTTTCCAAAGTTATGGGCAAACCCAAATTTTCCCAAAAACCGGAAGGAGTCATGACTTGGCGTTGGAAAAGAAATAATGGGAATTACTGCAAAGTATGAGTCAAACAAGGTGTTAAATAGACAAAGGGGTCACGTTATTCGAAAGATCGAAAAAGAACTTCTTAGAATCCAAGTAATACTTTTTGATTAAAATAGTTCATTCTAGCTATCAAGGTCGCACTGCTTCATCTTTTGTGAGCCGAACATGGTAACATCGTTCTAAAAAAAACCCTGGGGTTTTCGTGTCATGGCACTAATAACTGATCAAAATCCATATCTTCATGATATTCTTTGCACGTCATAACAATCGCTTTCTTAAAAACGTTGTAATTATACTCACGCTCTCACCATGATATAACAATAGTTTTCGTGCCTCACACTTTTAACATGAATGAGTTTAATTTATTAGATCGAAGGTACCGATCTTTCTCCGTTGTGGGTTACATCACTTAGCATCTCCTCTTGTCTCGTATATTTTCGTGTTAAAACTTCTCTTCAATTTGCACACCTTCTCCTCTTGAACTCATTATTGACGTTTAAAGACTCTTCGCATTCTCCTTATTCATATCGTTCGAGGCAATAGTGAATTTGTAATTATTCAATTAAGTTCGATCCCATGGGGTTTAATCCCTTGCACGGAAGACTTGTACAAAACAAATAAATCGACACGGATCCATTTGACCGATTATGCGATTAATCAATTCACGTTAAAGATAATTGTATGCTAGAAAACAAATAATTCATGCTTAGAAAATATAAATCCTAAACATGATTTCTACGGTTTAGGGTTATCGATTTTGATTCTCCAAAGAATCGTTGATTGCTCGGCCTTCTCCAGATGATCTTCAATACTAAAATAACGGATCTTATTTGGCTCCGAACTTATCTCGATATCGGGGTGGGCTGATCTTATCAAAATACTAGGACTCGAATAAAAAAAAAGAGAAATTCCTCACGGAGGAGAGCGAAGAATTTCGAGCTCTACTAATTAGAGAGGGGACGAAAATTTCATCTAATAATTGTAATTTGTATGTCCTTTATTCTCCCATTTATATTAAGTTCATATTGGGCCCGTCGGGGATCTATGGAAGGTTTGGATATGGGCTCCCATTAGTTTTTTACTAATTAAATTGAACCCGCATTTTAAAACAACATATTGGAATATTACGGCAGCCACTACGAAATAATATTGCACTCCCATCCAAATCGAAATTATAAGTAATTCGGGGGGTTTTGTTTATTATTTATTTCCCCACTTAAGATATAAATGTCCATTAATTAATTAATGTCAGCTATGGACTTAATTAATTAACATCTTATTAATTCCAAAAGTGGTCTTAGCAAGAAACACTTATTTATTATTCATAGAGTAATAAAACTCAAGCCAATTTTCGAATAATAAAACCTTGTCGACTCCTCTTGAGAACATTATCAAGCGAGACTCACCTCGTGCGTGATTAAAATAATAGCAATCCTAGACCGTAATATTAATCACCACTACCCAAAATATCGGATTATTGGATTCGAAAAAACGCACCATTTGATAAGTCAAGTAGTGCATAATCAATACCGTATGCTCAATGCTAACGTATGTAGATTAAGAAATAGTATTTTATCAAGACCTAGTCTTTGGTTTGATAGCATAAAGACAAGTCTTTTCCAATCCATTCGTCTATACCACCCAACGTTCA
>NC_062966.1:5447308-5488122 GCF_023119035.1 Salvia hispanica | reverse complement strand
TTTTTCGTTGCCATCTTTTCCGATTCTACAATCGCAAATCAACAAAAAAATTCAGCAAGTATCGAATTCATAAAAAACGAAATCGAGATGTTTATTAAAACACCAAAATCAAAGCAATATACTTAAAATTTGAATCAATTTCTTAACCTAAGCTTCAAGTGGCTTCATGCATTGCCGATTTTGACTGCTGTTCCTCAGCTTCAATTGATTTTTCAACCGATTCTTTACGATTTTCCTCTTCATTCGTCATTTAGATCAGCGAGATTTTGAATATCAGCGAGATTTTGCAAATTTTGAAGAGATTCGAGTTCTATGAATTTGATGAAGATGAGCGAGATTTGAGATTTTTGAAGAGAGATTTTAGAGAAACTTTTAGAAACTGATTTGAAATCAGTTTTGAGTTTTATGATTTTTTTTATTAATGAAATTACGATTTTACCCCCTTGTTGATTTAGAGATTTTACGAATTTTAGAGATGTTGTATTTGTTGACATTTTGTTTAGTTTGTGGATTAGTGGCCCATATTGCATCTCATTTCTCAATTTAGCTAAATAATCTCAACCTAACAAGACCCATATATATATATATATATATATATATATATATATATATATATAGGAGTGTGATCAAATACAAACTCTAAATATTGTACAAATTCCAAACTATGATCTATACCGTTCAAAAATATCAACAGATGATAAAATAATAGCAATACAAAATGTCAACACAATGTCAACGGTTGATGTTGTATTGAAATTGTGTTGACATTGTATTGACATTGTGTTGATATCAAAATCTTGAAATTTTACACTATGTTGACATTATGTTGATACTGTGTTGAAAAATTTGAAATTCGTACAATATATGAATTTGTATTTTATCACTGCCCTATATATATGCGTGTATTTTCTGTATAGCATGGACATGTAATTTTATGGCAGCAACTAAAGTTCGTGATTTAAAAGATTATTTGCCTTTAATTCACTTGGCAGAATGCTTAAGTTGTAAAAAGTACCTCATCCGGCACATAAAAGAAAACCTGTTTTAATCCTAATTTGTCTATTTTTATGAGACGGGTATTATATTTAGCCAAAATTGATAGGAGTAATTTTAAAGACTACCGAATACTTTTTTATATAAGCTTAGGTTCATAATTTTACAATTGACAATCAATTTAATGGCTTTGTATTTTATGAATTAAATTAAGCTCAACGCGGCCACTTATTCTTCCCAATTTATAATTCAAGAAAAACAAATTGTGCCGACTTGATTTTTCTATTTTTTTGATAATAGTGCGACTTGAATTTTAATAAAGGTGAAAAATGTGATTCAAGCACTTTGATCTAGTGTCCACGTTTTCAAACATGAAAGGAAGTGGAAATTGACATGTCATTTTCCATAAGTCAAACTAGTTGGAAAATAAAAATTGGACTCTATCTAAAAATTAAATAAACTCTAAATTTACGGATAAAAAGTAATACTCCGTAAATAAACTCTACATTCTATCATGCTTATGAAGAATTAATCTATGTACACATGATAACTATATTGTCTAAATTGGACATTTTTTTCATAATTCTTAACAGGGCCTACTAACCCAAAATGACATTATGCGAGGAGAGAACTATATTTTTTGTTCCTAGATTTTGCTTTAAAATTATTTACAGTTTCTATTGTTTAAAAATAACATCAGATATTTCTGGATATTGATATAGTTTTGTTTGAAGGATTTTTGCACTTTTTAGATTATTTTGGATCAAATACGTATTATAAGCATTATTTATGCGTTCTTTTATTTCATTTCAAGTTATGTGTTGTGACGAGCAAATATTTGCCACATACTTCGACAACTTCTCTAGAGGGAATATAGTAGAAACAAATGAACCAAGTGTAGCCAATGTGTTTGGTTCTCTATCATGAAAAAGACAAATAAATACTACCTCCGTAGTTTAAAATAGAAACTTTTGAAAGACACGAGTTTTATTATAAGAGAAAAAGAAGTAGAAGTAGGTAATGTTAGTGGATTATGGAATACACTTCCTAAATTTAAAAGTTTAGAAAATTTCTATTTCTAATATTGCATGAATGACGTTTGCACTTTTTAAAATATATCCTCAGGCTATAAAAGCTAATACTCCCTAAATTTCTACTTTTTAGGGTTGGGGGTATTAGCTTTTACAGCCTGAGGATATATTTTAAAAAGTGCAAACGTCATTCCTGCAATATTATATTAATGTCCATGGACGTCTGATGATATTTTTAAATAATAGGGAATGCAGATGATATTAGTGCAATATTAGAAGACTAAATACACTCCCTCCATCTCTAAAAAGTATAAACAATTTCATTTAAAAAAAAATTGAGTTATGCTCGAGTTAATAATACTATAGTATATATAACTAGAATATAATACCCCCTCCATTCCAAGGTAGTTGAGTCGTATGTCTCAAGGTAGTTCTGTCATTTTTTTTTGGTAAAAACTTATCCACTATATACTTTATTTTTTCTACACAACTCTTACTTTAGATCCGCTTTAATATTTAACACAGTACTTTCTTAAATTCCGTGATCAAAAGAAATGTGTCAACGGCTTTTAGACGCAGGGAATAGTATATAGTATTGTTTGCCAAAAAAAATATTTGTATATATTTGAAATTTAAAGTATATTTTTTAGTTGGCGATGATGATTTGGTAATTCATTGATGGGACTTAGAATTAACAAGTCTATGTAGGAGTACAAGGTAGTTTTATTAGCAAAGGTAGTGGGTGCAATACGGCAAAAACACCCATGATAAAAAAAAAGTACTAATATTTGAATCTTGTATCACACTACATATACATGTGCCCAAGTGTGTAACGTAACAGTATATATTTGCAGATGATTGGAACAAAATAACAACTGGTTTTGAAAGCAACAGATGCTAATGTAGGAATCAAGCCAAAATGAGAAAAGATGGGAACGAACATAAATCTGCATGAAAAAAATTCTTCTTCAAAATTACAGATTCTGTTTTGCATTATTCATGATTTCATGCAGACTTACTGCTCCAAAGAATATGTTCGTTCTCAAAGTTGAAAATAACGGATGATTATATAGTATGTGCACATACATACATAAAAAGTTATAATCATATAAAAAACGTGATGATATTTATATCTAATATGTCGACGACCATCTTCAAATAAATCCAACACTTTGATTAACTTTTTCCTTATTTGCAACTTATTTTTTTAACACGAAAACGATTATGTTTAGCTCTAAAAATTCGCAGCAATTATTGTGATGGATTAAAATTAAGTGGAGACTTTGATTTTTATTTTTAATCTTTATCAGACAAATAAAGGGAAATAAAGGTTTTGACAACAATGATTCATTCATGAATCATCAATTCATTTCTTTAATTAAAATTCTAGTATTTAAAATGTGTTATAAAACGAGAAGAAAAAGCTATGGTGGCCTTTCAGCAACATTAGCTTTAAATCACCATATCCATGAATTAGGCTTATCCATGTCCAATCGCACAATTGTGTGTCTCCTCAGACCTCACTTACTGTATATACATGTAGATCGATTAAAAAAATAAAAATAAAATAAAATACTCCCTTCGTCCCATAATAGATGACACATTTGAGTAATGACACGAGATTTTATGAGATGTTTTGTGTTTGTTAGGTGGAGAGAGAAAATAATATATTTATATTAATGTGAGAAAAAGTTTTTTCTAAAAAAAATATGACATTTTTTATGGGACAAACTAAAATTGAAAATATAAAATCTATTATGGGACTAGGGAGGAATAAGTTGCAATTATCGCTTAAAGAGTCATTGTTATACTTATTAAGAAGCTTTAAACATTTCATTATTCCACATGAAAATCAATCGTGTGAATCTAATTGGTCAAGATCGACAGTGCAAGAAGACAATTTCTAATTGAGATATTGGTTGTTACTAGCTAGATCTGGAGAATCATTGAAGAAATTACAACCACATTTTTGTGTTTAACACAGACGTTGAAAATCCTCATTTTTTTCAAACATCGACTTGAAAAATTATCCTTCTTTATGATGCCTATTAAATATGGGTGAATGTCCCATTTCTATATATGATAGGGTTACTACTTTCGAGAAGTGATCGTACTACAATTAATACTATTACAAGAAATATTTTCACATGCACAACAAAAATGCTTGATCATCGTCCTTTAAATGTTAAACTAATTACAGTATAATTTTCTCTTTAATGTGACAAAGTCATAGGAAGACCAAATACATTGAATCATAGAGAAAACCTGCACTTGTTCTACATCGCTACAGATATTTTTACTACTGCATAAACTCGTGCTTAATTCTGTTGAAAAAGGCTCAAAAATAATTTATGTCAACTCAAAAATACTAAAATACAGTAATTTCAGCTCATTTACATACCCTATCCTTGTTTGAAAAAGCATTACACATCTCAATTCAACCCGATTTGAGACCTAAAATTTGAGGTAGAATCGCCAAATTCATCGAGTAAGTTAGTTCATTTTTCTCGAGAAGTATTCAAAGGAAGTCTAGTTTCAGGACATAGCGATCAAAGAGGTTATACAAAAGAATCTATACCTATACAAAAAGAGTCTTATCTACTTGCTCCTCTATTTCGGCTCATCCCAAGTTACTCACATCATTTCATATTTTGGCAAAAAATTTAATCTCTATCCTATTTTACTTTTTTTTTCTCTCTCTCATACTTTATTCTCTTTCATACTTAATTTTCTTAATCTACGACATCAATTTTATGCCAAAAAGAATTTTGGCTATCATTCACGAGTGACAACGTACATACTAAATTGGGAAAACAGTTTTCAAAAAGTATTAGGTGTTTGAGATGCTGCTTCCAGAAAGGGATAATACCTGCTGAATTCCAAGATCCATAATCCAATGGAAATGTCATCCACTAATTCTTATGATAATTACCATTTCCAATTGAAATAAACTATTAGAGTAGTGGGAGATCATTAATATGAAGATTCTGGAAGTGAAATTAGTATAATATTTATAGATATAGGAATTAAGTGAAGTGGCATCCCTACAAGGTAGGAGAAATGGCAGCATAGCATCAAGCACAATTAGACCATTTATTACACCAAGGGTAGCAGAAAGTTGGGAATGAGAAATTATAGTGTTGTAATTATTATATCAAAGATCTCACTATCATGTATTCAAGTAGCTTCTATATTCTGAATTTCATGGATGAAGTTCAAGCAACTAAGGTAGCAAGACCAAGCAAGACCTTCAAAAGAATGTATGATTATCTAAATCCAAGTAGATGTGCCTCTAATTTTGCACATCTTTTTGTGTAACCCATACATTAATTAGATTCAGTGATATGCATTACCAATTGCTTTCATCATGCTGACAACAAGACCATCACTAACATTGACATTATCACAATGCACAAGAATGAGGGAAAGTGCATTTCAAATTTTAAATAAATTAATCAGTCCATAATGAGAATGGCTTAAGTCAACATCCAGGTTACATATATTTAAATCAGCCTTTTTTCATACAGAGAATCCAATAACAAGAATTGATTAGGTTGATTGACTCATAGCCCCAAGATTAAGTAAAATGATTAATGACACACTATCATATTCATACTACATTATTCTGCACACATTTTATTCAATGATTAGTTTCTAAATATACAATTCAATATTTGTATATGCAGTGTATGAAAGGAACAAGAAAATGGTTGTCATAAATAGATGCCTGAACATCAAATTCCTCTTCACATCTACTCAACTATCCAATTTTAAACCCATATCAATTTGCATACTCATATGCATCAACATTGTGAACCTTAGTAACACGATTGCTCCTCCTAAATTCTCTAGAAGAACCACGACCCTTACCATTAGATTAAGAAATCTTTACCATTAGATTAAGAAATCTTGTGATTGAAATAATATCAAGTGTGATTATATTTTAAATTTATATATATAGTAGTTAAAATTAATCATTTCTCCCTCTTCAAATTCATCTTGAAATTTTAAATTTATGTAACTCTAATTTTTTGTATGCCCCATGTAGAGGTGTTGACATGGGTAGTGGGTAACGGGTAATTCCCATCCTGACCCGCTACCCGCTACCCAATGATAGCGGAAATGGGGCATACAAAATTAGAGTAGCTTATTACTTGATTCCAGTAGTTTATTAATACTTTATTCTAGCAGCAGGTTTATTACTTCGTTTGTTAGTGTTATTTCTTTGTAATTTATTACTTCATTATTATAGATTTATTATTACTTCATTCCAATACTTACTTCTTCATTCTAGTAGTTTATAACTTTATTTCACGTTGAATTTGAATTTGTTTAAATTTTTTCAAACTTTAAAGCGAATAGACCATGTGAAGTGCTTTAAAAATGATTTATTTATTCTTTATTATGATGTTGTCACGACCGCCTTTTATAGGGTTAATAAATGCGGGTGGTCGCGACTAATGGGACTTTAAGAAAGGAACATTTTCTAAAGTTTCAATAATGAGTTTGACTAAAACATTTAATATTCAACTAACAAAGGGAAAATCCGAGTAATGTCTTAACATTTAAATCCATAGACAACGGTTATCAAACGTCCGAAATAAACGACAAGATGATGCACTTTTTATTAGCACTAAATAAACCTGCAAGTATACAAAGTATATATTATAGCTAATGGTCAGTACCGGATGTCGAACACATGGAAAACTATCACAAATTGTCTACCTTTTACTAAGCTTCTTCTGCTATTTGGAAAGACAAAGAGTTTTGGACTGAGAATTGTAAAAACACTAAAACAAGTAATGGATGTAGAATAAAACACAGAGAAAAATCATACTCTATGAGATAAGAGAATTCCAGGGATGTGCTTTCACAGTTATGGTTATACGAATTCCAACTACAACACCTTAGCACAGTTCATACTTTACTAGAACGAGTCGCAAAGATATTGTGCATGCGGCACAAAGTGGATTACAGACACTAGGGCCGTCAATCCTAGATTAGTAGGAGTAACTCGTAAAAGCTCCTAAGACTCCTAATGTTCTCGCTCTCAACTAAAAATGCCATTTAAAGGGAAGCTAATTGTAACGTCAACTAAGCTCTTCTAACCCGCAAACCTCCTTTCACGATTATGTTGCAAGCCAATAGATCAACAAAGAATGTGTCACTCAAACGTAAAGCAATTATCCAACACTTAGAATAGAAGCGAAGTAATGAACAACATGGACATTAAATAAATAGAAATTGTATAACCAAAGTCGTTACTATCACATCCTTAGAATTCTATGAATTTAGTTACACATGATTGAATAAGCTAAAAACATACTACCTCCATCCCCCAAATTTTGATACAGTTTACTATTTCGGTCCGTCCCTGAAAATTTGACACATTTCACTTTTTACCATTCCTACTCACATTTCACTTTTTACCATTCCTACTCACATTTTAGTATAAAACTAATATTTTAAAAATAGGACCCACATCCCACCAACTTTTTCAACTCACTTTCCATTACATTTCTTAAAACCCGTGCTGGGTCAAAGTGTGTCAAAATTTGGGTGACGCAGGTAGCAGTTTGTATGGAAAACAAAGAAAACATAAGAACTATAATGATACAACCCAAAGGTTGAATCTTGTAGCCTTGATCTTCTGTTGAATCCTTCTTCAAACGCCTCTGATCTTGATGAATAGTGAAAGCACTCTCAAATATTATCTCTGAAAATTATGCAGCAAAAAGATACTATTGATGAAACTTGAGGGGATATTTATAGCCTTTAATTTCATGCCCCATAATATGGCAAATATTCAACAGCATTGTAAATCTTGGAGAGAAAGTGGGTCAAATCTGTGCGCCGCGTTTTCCCAGCGAGCCGCTGCACTTTGCTATATTTTTAGGCTCTGTTTTGCACATTTCTCACAAAACACGTAAAATACTGAAATAGATAAAATATGCAAATAATGAACATGTAATGCAACTTTGACACTAAAAATGAACCAAATAATGGCCTTAAAACAGTGCAAAACCGAGCTTATCAACTCCCCCAAACTTACATCTTTGTTTGTACTCAAACAAAACACAAAAAAAACAATTATAGACGCACGGATTGCATAAAGACTAGATGTCCTAATTGCATCAAAACATGGAAAACACAGATTAAGCATGTATTAACGCAATCAAATCAAGTGAGGCTTATTAGTGCACTTTCATTACTAACTCGTAGAACACCTTGAATTCATGCATTCACAAGTGGGCAAACATCCAAATATGGGAAGTGCATTTATTTCTTACTCTCAAAGTGAATACATCACTGTATATAAGCACTCAAATCATACATCATGCAAAGTTTAGCATAGACTTGCTCAAAGTCTAATCCCTCATCTACTAAATGTGATTAAGCATCAAAAGTCTGAAAGGTCTTTATTATGGTTGTAATGTAGGCTCTTTGGTAGGTGAGGAATATTTAACTAAAAGTGACAAAAAAAAATCTGAAGTAGAGTAAAATAGACTCACTCCACTTTTCTTGTAAACTAATAAGGCTAATTTCATGCACCGGTTATGGGGTTAAATTCTATGATTTCCATGGACTAATACACGTTTTAAGTTCAGGTGTGTAGAGAATCTTCCAGGTCGAAGGAATGGAAGGAAAAATCTACCAGGCAGAGGAATTTGAAGGAAAAGTAGAGTGAAAAGAGCAAGCTGCAACCCGACCCAAGAGATCAAGGAAGGTGCTTTGAGCAAAAAAAGATCATTTTAAAGGACTTTCTAGGAGGGCAAATTGGAGAATTCAGTGGGAAACCACCCTAGAAGTTCGAGCCTCAACTATAAATAGAGGCAGCATTCATCATCAAAGGAGGACACTCTCTCGCTCTTAGCTCACTCACACACATAATTTCTAGGAGTTTGGTGGTAGTCTAGCCGTATTTTAGTGGTTTAACACCGTTCTTGTGAGGGCGAAGATACAATTTACCGTTTTTGTTTAATTTTTGTCGTTCTAGCCGAGACTTCATCGTTTAGAAGCTTGGCATATTTTGATTTCGGTGTTGAACTTTGAATATCGTTGCTATGGAATTTTATGTTTACGTTTTAGCTTATTCTATTGTTTGATTCTTGGTATTTACTGTTATGGATGTTTTTCGCAAACTGTTGGTTGAATCGGAGTGGAGATCGGGTTGATCAGAGTTGAATTGCTGTTGAATCGTTTGAATCGCAGTTGAGAAGTATGGGTTTGACAGATTGGAGTTAGATTTTGGTTGATCTTGTTTATTTTGCTTGGTCTAGTAGTTTAGATCCAGTCATTTCATGTTTGATCGTGATATTTGAAGCCAAAAATTCGATTGCTCTGTTTTCGTTTTTTTGTCGTGTTTGTTGGAGAAAGAGAAAGTAGAAATTAGGTAGTGATCGGATTTGTCGTCGGTGTTGTTTACTTTCTGCAGCCTTTCCGTCGTACTCGTTAATTTAGGAAAATGGTCCCCACTGCATGCTCGTGTTCTGTTTAGCCGCTTTAGGAAATTTGTTTACTTAGTCAAGTAGTTTGATATTGAAATCTCTACAGTTCAACTTTTCAGTTTATTTCCATGCATGCGTATGTTTCTTTTCAGTTTTGTAGGTCTAGTAGATAGAGTAGTCATCTTTAAATTCCCCAAGTCTAGTAGTTAAAAATTCTTAACCCATGAGTTGCGTGGCAGCAAGCCGACTCCTTCCAAGTCCTCTAGACATTTGCCAACCCTGTCCGTCTCTGTGGGATCATCCTTACTCCCTATACTATCCAATAGTAAATGAGTTAAGGTTTTGATGAGCGGTTGAGCATTCCCCAACGAGACATAGTCATATAGTTTAGGGAGTTCCTAGACCTAGCAGTCCAGTGAATCCTGTAGCCCTATTTGATCTCATATCCAAATACCGTGGTAGCTCAAACCAAGCAAAGTTGACACATCATAAACCCAAGACACTTCTTGATATTTTATTCTTCCTTCAACTCTCTTTTCAATCCTTTGATTTTCTTCTTTCTTTTCTACACAACCTTCCTTTCCTTTTCTGTTCTTCTTCTTCCTTCTTTTTCTTTATATATAGGCATCCTTTCTAGATCAAGCACACTTTGAATTATTTCTATTTCACAAGTACTTTTACAATTAAGCACACTACTTTCCACTTTTTATTACTTTCCTCTTATCTCTCTAATTTCTTCATAAAAGAAAATAAAAATAATATACTAACCCAAGGAATATTCTCCATTAATTTGGCTTCCAAAGAATAGGCATAAAGACTCAAAATTGACTCCAAAGGGTAAAAGAGATTTTTCTTTGAAAAGGGTCAGAAATTTTGGATATAAAAGTATGCTATAAAAAGATTGCCTAACATCTTCCCTTATCAACTTAAACACTATGTAAACTTAGGCAGACGAGAAGCAAGTTCTAGAAATATATACATGCATGCTGATAAATCACATAAGAAAGAATTAAGGCTCAAATCTTACAATGTATAGGCATGAACCAAGGCGAACAAGTAATTCACTAATTATGCACGTTTTCACCAAACCATCAAATCAAAATATTAAGTCATACTTAAACAAAGATGAAAAGAGCTTAATATCATTGGCAACTCAGGCTAAAGTGTCCCTGTACATGCGCGCATCTAAGTTCTTCAAGCTATGTTTATGACATGTTTTCCACTATTGTTTTTTTTTAAAAATAAAAACAACCTAAACTCACAGTCCACCACGTCATCCCCCCAAACTTATTCACAACAAAGTGTAGAATAAGTTTGTAGAGTCGGTTGGGACTTCAGTAATCTCCAAAAATAGTAAAGATAACTTGAAATTTCACCCCGAGGTGAACTGGGCAAAAATTTTAAAAAATTCGAAAAATGCGGCTGGATTGCGGTGAAAGGGCAACGGGCCGCTGGGATAGTCTAGCTGTCGCTGGGAAGAAACAGAACCGTTCCAAAGAGTTGCCAGCGAGCCGCTACGCAAGTGCCAGCGGTCGCTGGGAATGACCTAGAAGCTGCGAAAATTCCAAACAACACAAAAACGAAATTAAACACAAACAAAAAACAACTGCTAAAATATAAAGTAAATGGTTGGGTTACATCCCAACAAGCGCTTTTTTGTAGTCATTAGCTTGACTGTTACACCTTTCACTCTTTGGGAGGTTCCTCCAATGAATCTTCTTCCTCTATCATCTTATCTGAGCTATAGAAATTTTCACACGATGACCATTGGCTTGGATTAAAGTTCCATCGGGTGCTAACAACTCAATTCTCCCGCTGTCATAGATTTTCTTGATCATGTAGGGGCCGGTCCATTTTGACTTCAACTTCCCGGGAAAGAAGGAAAGTCTCGAGTTGTGCAACAAAACAACATCCCATCCCCTAGTGTGAGCTCCCTCGAACTAATCATTCTATCATGGTAGGTTTTGATTCTCTCTTTGTAAGTAGACGCACTATTATAGGCTTCCATCCTAAATTCATCCATCTTATTAAGAAAAATGCGCCCCTCCTCTTCGGCCTTGTCGACATCTTGATTTAGCTTCTTCACCCCCAAAATGACCTATATTCCAACTCTAAAAGGCAAATGACAAGATTTTCCAAAAACTAATTGATAAGGAAACATACCTATAGGGGATTTGTATGCAGTGCAATATGCCCATAGCACATCGTCTAAATGTAGTGCCCAATCTGTAATGCCCTGATTTTCGAACCCTAAATTTTGAACCCTAAAATTTTTTCATTAAATGCCGTGAAGTCTGTGGGTTAATGGATGAGTGAAATTATTAAATGATTCTATTTGGTGAACTAAGTTTGATTTGGAGTTGAGATTTTGGGTTGACTAAGTTAATTCCGTTGAATATGTGACGTGGCTATTGAATAGTCAATATCGTTGAATATGTGATGTGGCTGTTGAATAGTCAATTCCGTTGAATTGGTGACTTGATTGTTGGAATAATTGGTGCAGGGTGAAATTAATTGTGGTGATTTAATTTCCTAAAGGTGAGTGAGATTTAATAGGTCCATCAATAATCATATTACCCATTTTCTTGGAAATTTCGATCATTATTATTTATTGGAGAGGAATTCTATTTTCTTGGATATAATTAATTGCTTGGGATGATTATCCAAATTAAATCCAAACCTGATTATTTCTCTCTTGGAAAAATTCGACCCTTATGTTT
This sequence comes from Salvia hispanica, assembly GCF_023119035.1. NCBI lineage: Eukaryota > Viridiplantae > Streptophyta > Magnoliopsida > Lamiales > Lamiaceae > Salvia > Salvia hispanica. The sequence goes on along the minus strand of NC_062966.1, from coordinate 5,475,930 downwards.
GTTTCTAGGAGATTTCAAAAATTTCCTATTAATTTGGAGGAAGAATTATTTTTGTAAATTTAATTGACTCCGTGTTCATTCCCTTCCGTGAAATTAAATTCAAATAATCATAGCAAATCTTACCATATCTAGGTAAATCTTGCCATATCCTATTTAAATTAGGATTTAAAAATTAAATCCTTGGGGGAGAAGCATAGAAATCACCTACTCCCTAATTTAATAGTGGGATTTATTATTTTATTCTACTCCGTGATATTCTATTTCACTCTGTGATATTTTATTTCATTACGTGATAATGAATTCATATGCTAATTAATTAGCATAGAATTCGAAACCCCCTTATTTCTCCCCAGAATTCACGCCAACTCCTCCCCCATATCTTCACAAATCTCTTATTTATTTAAATGTGGAATTTAATTCTTGATCTCTATAAATACAAGAGAAAAAAATAAACCCTAGCCCCACACTACACGTTCTCTCCTTCTCTCCCACACGCCACTTCCTCTTCCACTCTCCTTCAACTTGTTTTCTATTGATATTCAAGATCTCTTCATTCTATTTCATAGAATTGAAGTTGAAACCCAAGAATTGTTGAAGAATCAAAGCTAATACTTTGTTCTACCGTTCGTTTTCATCAACAAAAGTACTTGAGATCGATCTTTTCTTATGTAACCGAGTAATCGGTATTCTTGAAACTCTCATGCAAATAGATCGAGCGAAAAGAGAATATGATAGGTGGAAAGCATGTGGATATATACATGTGTGTACATGCGCGTCGGTGTGTGGGTGTGTGCGTGTGTTGTGTGATAACCCTCGTGCGTAACTATGTTTTGATTATAGATCTGAAGTTCGAAGTATAAATAAAATTAATATGATGAGCATGCCTTGGGGTGAGTGCTAAAATAAAATGAATAAGTGGTGAGAGGAACGTTTGGGCATGCATGATTTTGGGTTAGTTGATTGTGACTGATTGATAATACATATTATCTTAGGGTGTTAACTCGCACGCGAAGCGCGATGCTAAGGGGAAGAAAGTACTTGAGAATTAAGCAGTCGAGGTGGGCTTTCTTTTAAATAAGGAAAATGTCCTAAATCTTTATTGATTAGAATGAAATCTATGTTTTACATGCCGCTTTTTGTTTTAATGTGTCTATCTGATGTGGCCTTTGCCATTTTTATTTAAATCGAATTCGGATCCTCGTAGGGCCTCAAACCCTACTTGGATTAGTGTACACCTATGGTAGACCGTGTGTCAGCGTATGGGTTGGCCGGGCTAGTGACTTGGTTTGTGGTCACATTCCATGTCATGTATGTGCAGATATGGTTAAACGTGTATGGAAAATTTGACTGCAGTCATTATCTTATAAATGGAAATAATTTTGAGTACCTTAGGCCTTTCAAAAGCTAAAACTCGAAGGTTACTTAATGGTGGCATGATAAATATTATTTTTATAAACTGTTTTTGGCATAAGTCCACTGAGTATCTTTATAGTACTCAGCGCTACATGTCTTTTCCCTATGTGCAGGTTGAGCGGCAACGGGTGACTGGTGGTCGCATGACCTCACTTTTCTCTTGGATGCTTCTGCTGAAACATGTCTTTGTTTATAGTTGGTTGATTTTGAAACTATCTCATTTCTTATTAGAACTTAAGACCTGATATGTTCTAGGATTGCTTTAAGCCCTTCTTGTTTTGAATGAATTTTAATAGTTGACTTCCATCGGGTTAATTACTCAGACGTACTCTGATTTTTATTCCTGTTGTTAAATGTATAATAAATACTTTGGTCAAACCCTTAAATAAAACCCTAGTCCTTTTCCTTGTTGCATTCAAGTCCTTTTAGGTCGCGATCGCTCGCCTTTATTAACCCTAGAAAGACGGTCGTGACACAATCTTTCTTATTTATGCTCATAGTCTTATGTAGAACGAACTTTATCACCCTATTTGCAAGCTCAGTTTGCCCATTAACTTTAGGGTGGTTCAGTGAAGCGACTCGATGCTTGACTTCATATTTATCCAACACATTGTCCAACCATCTATTTTTGAAGTGAGAGCCTCCATCACTAATAACTGCACGGGGTGTGTCAAACCTACTAAAGATATTTTTCCTCACAAAAGTAGTCACAACTTTAGAATCATTAGTTTTGGTAGGTCCCATAAAATCTACCCTCAAACATATTCTGATATATACTGATACTCCCCCAATTTTGGGAATGGTCCCATAAAATCTAACCCCAAACATCAAATAATTCTATCACATGCTTTGTAGAGTCACAGTGCAGAGTTGCCAATAGAATCCACTTTGTAAAATCTTGATGGCGGTCCTTTACACACCAAAGTGTCCCCCAGTTGGTGAAGAATGACATCTCTCTGTTAGAATTGGTATACTGAAGTGCATATTTCAAGCGTGTTGCACAGATAGAATTGCTTGTATATAATAAACTCTACAATCCACTTTTAACCCAAGGTGAGAAGAAGTAATTTTATCGCATTGGTGTTTGTTTATTCATTTATAAGATGTTTCTCAAAAATTTAAATGTATAAGAAGCAAACAAGTCTAATTCTTCTGCACAGTAGACTAGTCGTGAACGACGTTCACAAAAGGTGATGCAGTCGGTCATTTGTAGAAGAGAAATAGAATTTTACAACCTAGATAGGCTCTGACTAGTGCCAGTCTGCATGTTTCCTTAGTTCTTTCTGCTCTGGACCCAAGAGTCTTGTTGAGTCAAAAATCTATCCTTGTGTAAATTGACTAAGTGATAAATGTCGAAAGCTCAATACCACAACTCGTCCCGCCCAACCGTGAAGAAAGAGGTAAAGGTATTTGGTAAATTGTGAATTGAATTGCGGAATTTTAGAATTTGCGATGGAAATTATTGTACTTGTGAAAATAAAAATATTGCTTACCGGAAATCAAAATAAATATGTAGTTTTTGAAAATATTGCTCGGAGTGTGAAATGTGATATATATATATATATAGAGAGAGAGAGAGTTGTGACCAATGTCGAACCCTTCTTAAAGACCGAACTAGAGACCAAATTAGGACCCTCCATTTTCTTAATCTTGTGGTTATGATTAATTTACAATTAATTTAATATTTTATTCAATAAAAACTTGTTGAGGGGTATTTTAGGAAATCAATATACTAACCTACATAACATGATTCTCTTTCTTTCTATCAATTCTCACAAATCTTCTCTCGCAATTCATGATCTTCTTCACTGTCTGGATAATCTTCTTCAATCTGCCTTAATGGCAATCCACGATCTGCCTCAATCTGCAATCCATTCAATTCACGATCGTATTCTACTTCAATTTCACAATATTCTGCCTCAATCGCAATCCACGATCTACCTCAATATGCAATTCCTTCAATTAACGATCGTGTTCTGCTTCAATTTCTCAATATTATGCCTCAATTGCAATCCACGATCTGCCTCAAGTTGCAATTCCTTCAATTCTCGATCGCGTTCTGCTTCAATTTCACAATATTCTGGCTCTCATGGAGAATCTCGACGGATTAGGATCTACATCAACAAATTACACGGTTGAAGACGGATTAGGATCTACATCTACATCGATCAATGATGGATCGATTCAGAGCCAGAATTAGAAATAACGCAGTTGAAGGTTCATGACTTTTTCTAATTGAGCAATGTGTTAATTTTGAATTTTTTCATGTTTGTAGTGTGAACAGATTAATAATGAAGTAACTGGTCGGAAGAATGAGCTTAAAACTACTTTGAATGAAGTATTTCAAACTTTATACTGGATAATATTAAATGCTGATATGCTCGGTATTGTATGCATAGGTATGCGATCAATTGTACTCATAATGAATTAAATGGTGTGTATAATGAACTAAGAACACGTAAAAATGAACTTGTATTCTTGTTGAATGAATATGTTTTACTTGTTCTGAAGTAACAGTTTGGCTGAATGAAGTAACGTGAACTTAATTGTGCTGTATATCTAAGTTTGTGTGTAGCTTTAGTTAATATGAACTAAATATCTAGTTGAATGAAGTGATAACACGTTCAATGAACAAATGCCAGTTAATATGAAATGATAATCTAAAGTGTATTGTATGCATAAGTACGTGATCAGTTGTACTTATGATGAATTAAATTACCTTTATAAATGAAGTAATAACATGAATGAATGAACTCAAATTCTGGTTGAATGATGATTTTTGTTATTGTTGTGGTGGATGAGGCTAGGTAGGAATGATTTGCAAGCAGATTTTTACGAGGTCGCTCGGTTTATTGAGGGCAATATTGATCAAATACGTACATTTAAATATATCGTTTCTAAATGGAAAAAGAAGTACTTTACGAGGGGGTTGTCTTGTCCATAAGTGACAAGAGAAAGATTATTCAGAATTTCTATGGTTCGCAAGTCCTAGTGAAATAGAAGTCATCATCCTGATGTCGTCAACACCAAGGGTTGCAAGTAGTTGAAAAGTTTACGCCTTGAGAAAGAAATAAAGGAGATGTCCAAGCTTAGCCATAAATGTGCCAAATACAGCGAGATTGGCTGGCATGACTCAAGAATTGTGAGAAGATACATGAGGAGGAGGAGGAGGAGACGCTTATTTCCTTATAATAAATTATTTCATTCCAGTAGGTTTCGTACTTCATTCCTGTAGTTATTTACTTCATTCATGTTGTTTATTACTTCATTATACTTTGAATGCAGAAGAACTTATATCCTCATAGTAAATTATTTCATTCCAGTAGGTTTCGTACTTCATTCCAGAAGACGACAACTCATTTGAAGGTTCACGGTTTTTTCGATTCATTTTTTTTTGGATACCTGATGTGTTTTTAATTTTGCTAAAGATTTTTTTAACATATTTGATGAAAAATCTACGGCTGAACCTTGTTTATGAATGAATTATATTTAACAAGAGATTAACAATTTGTATATTTTTTATTTTTTCACGTTTGAAGTATAGATCACTATGAAGTAATAGTTTATCTGAATGAAGTAATATTAGCAGTACTGGATTGTATGTATAAGTTAGAAGAAGAAGAAGAAGAAGAAGAAGAAGAAGAAGAAGAAGAAGAAGAAGAAGAAGAAGAAGAAGAAGAAGAAGAAGAAGAAGAAGAAGAGCATTAGTAAATTATTTCAACAGTAGGTTTCATTCGATTTTTTCACGCTTGCAGTAATAAAAAGATCAATTTGAAGTAATTTATTTCCAGTAGGTATTACTTCATTTTTGTAGTTTTTATTTCATTACAGTAAGTTTATTGCTTCAGTTCATTATCTAATAAATTTAAAATGAAAATGTTTTTACTTCATTCTAGTTGGTTTTTACTTCATTCAAGTAAGTTCATTACTTCATTCCAGTATGTAATATATTGAAAATGAATATATTTTTACTTCATTCCATATTACTTCATTTTAATGAGTCGTTACTTCATTGAAACAGGTTTTAGATCATTGCATGCAGTAGGTTTTCAAATGATTTAACACATGTTTCATTCGAATTCATTGAACTAGGTTTTTATTTCATTCCAGTTGGTTTTACTTCATTTCAGTTGATTTTTACTTCATTCAAATAAGTTCATTACTTCATTCCAGTATGTAATATATTGAAAATGAATAGATTTTTACTTCATTCAATATTACTTCATTTAAATGAGTCGTTACTTCATTCAAACAGGTTTTTTAGTTCATTGCATGCAGTAGGTTTTCAAATGATTTAACACATGTTTCATTCGAATTCATTGAACTAGATTATTACTTCATTCAAGTTGGTTTTTACTTCATTTCAGTTGATTTTTACTTCATTCAAGTAAGATTATTACTTCATTCCAGCACGTACTATATTGAGCTATGTTTTTACTTTATTCAATGTAAACAATAGTATAATTTATTCCAATAGATTTATTACTTCATTCAAAAACATAATTACTTCATTGAACTAGGTTTTTACTTCATTCCATTCCAGTAGGACTTCAAATGTTTTTACGCATATTTCATTTCTGTAGTGTCCACGGAAGAGCTTTAGCTTCAAAAAATCAAAACTACCCCCAATTGTTAAGCAAATGAATTGAGTAATCAAACAAACTGCATCACCTTTTCTGCACCAATCTCAATTGTTAAACTCCCCTAGTAGGTTTCATTCGATTTTTTCACGCTTGTTGCAATAAACAGATCAATATGAAGTAATAGTTTAGCTGAATGAATGATGCACTTTTTATTTGCACTATAAATAACTGCAAGTATACAGAGAAGGTATAGTATAGCAAAAGGTTAGTACCGGGTATCGAACACGGGGAAGATGTACACAAAGTGTCTATCTTCTACTAGAACTCAATTACTATCTGGAGAAACAAGAATTTTTTTTGTAACTTTTTGAAAACAATAAATATTAAAAACAATAAACAACTAAATGCAAGCAAATCACGGAGAGAAAAGTATAGAGATAAGGGGAATTCCAGGGATGTGCTTTCGCTTTTATGGTTATACAAATTCCAAACTACAATACCCTAGCACAGTTAATACTTTGAAAGGACGAGTCACCTAGCTTATGCTCATGTGATACAAACGTTGATTACTAACATTAGGGTTGTCAATCCTAACACGTAACTCCAAAAAGCTCCTAAGACCCTTGAAAAGTCCTCACTCTCAATTAACAGTGCCGTTTTAAAGGAAGCTAACTGTAGTGTCTACTAAGTGGATCTAACTCGCTAGAACTCTGTCACAGTTATGAAGCAAGTTGTATTGAATCATACATAATTGTGTCACTCAATTATGAAGCATCATGATTAACTTAGGGAAGAAACAAAGTAAAAACAAAACGGATATTAAATAGAAAACGGAATTGTATAACCAAAGTTGCTACTAACACATCCCTAGAATCCTATGAGTTTAGTTACACATGACTGAATAAACTAAAAACATAGATTGAAGGGAAAACAATCTGAACATAAAACTAAAGCAAATAAAGCCCGTAGGTTAAATCCTTGTCGTTCTTGATGTTCTTGAAATCCTTCTTCAACTCCTTGCACAATTGAAGTACTCTAGCTTTTGATCTCTATGAATGTGTTCTTGTTGTGTGAAAAAAAACTCTCTTTTGATGAAGCTTGAGGTCCTATTTATAGGGGAAGATTATTCCTCATCATAGAAGGAAAAGATCTTCAAAATTTGGTAAATCTTGGAGCAAATCTAGGGCTGGTCGGATTCGCCGCCTTTCTCCGGCGGGGCCGCCGCACCTTGGCCGGCGGTCGCCGCGTTGGAGTCCAGAGATTCTCGACCCTTCGGTGGCGGACCACCACATGTCCTCCGGCGCGCCGGGCGAGACTCTTCTCCTAGCGTAAATTTCCGAGGCGGGCCGCCACATAGCTCTGACCGCCGGGCGCCGGCGGTCGCCGTACAAATTCGCGGCGGTCGCTGGTCACCATGCCTCAACTACATCTCCTGAAACTCTTCATCTCGCTCTTCAAATTTGATTTCTCACCCAGCTGTGAGTTGGAGGACCCCAACGTTTTCTTCACCTATATACAAGAAACACATAACAACAATTCAACGTCTGAAACATAGTTTATGTTACATCATTAAAATAGTTCGGAACTTCAAGATTTAGGTTCTTTAGTTCATTAAAAGTATAATTCACATCTAAATATACATACAAAACAAGTCAGTTTATATTACTTCATTCCATGAGGTTATTACTTCATCAAATAGCTGAATTGGTTCATTCAACTGTTATTTCTTCATAAAATATGCATACAACACAGTTACTTCATCCCATGAATTTACTACTTCATCAAATAGGTTAGTTAGTTCATTCATTGCTATTTCTTAGCAAAATATGCATACAACACAGTTAATAAAATTCATACGAACGTAAGACGAACTTTCCTTGTGATTTGATTTCCACGAAGCAATGTCTCCAAATTATGAAGTAATGAATTAAATTAAGAAGATGCAAATTATTTTTTACCACATAATTCAAATGACTCCAGAAATGAACTAGAAGCACACATTAACAACATACATTCGGAAATAAACAAAAATCAAGCACCAAACTAATAGCCTCATCAAATGAAGTAATAACCTCGTGAAATGAAGTAATATCCTCATGAAATGAACTATATCGATTTACGCACCCAAATAGTTTTTATACATTTTTTCTCAAATATCAAAAGTATAGTGAAGTAATAGATTTATGTAATAATCAAATGTTGAAGTAATATCTCCTAAAGACAAATCAAAGCCAAAAATCAAATGTGTCTTACCTGAATCAGAGGTTCGGCCAGAGGATGGAGTAATCTCTCAAATATCAAAAGTACTGTGAAGTAATAAAAAATTAACTGTTGTTAGTCAAAAATCATGAGAAACAAAAATCTTCATTCAAAAATTATTTAAGATCATACAACCATGTTATTTCTTCGCTCAACTAGGTTATTTGCTTCTTAATTAGTACAAATTTTCACATGCTTATGTATACAATACAATTCATATTAACTAGAATTAGGTTCTTCTGATCATGTTATTACTTCATTATATTAGATATTCGTGAAACTTATGTATACAACAAAGTTAAATTCATTTGATCATCTTATTAGGTCATTATATGAGGTTAATACTTCATCAGATAGGTTATTTAGTTCATTACAGTTATAATTATTCGCAAAATTATGCATACAACGGGCAGTTCAGCTCATTGTTTATTACTTCAGTCCATGAGTTAACTACTTCATAACAAATAGGGTATCACTTCATTTTTACCTTCAAGCCAACCAACAAAAGAACTTCACACGAGATTAACTTTGTCGACATGCTGCGAATTAGCCACCAGCAAACGATTATATTTCACCCCTAATTGAACTTGTTACCCACTGATTGATGAACTAATTACACAAAAATCAGAAAAAAAGTAAGAAAGTATGAAGTAAAGTAGAATTTTGAAAAATATAAAACTTCAATATAGTGTATTACATGAGGCATAACGTTCTGCCGGAACGCAATCGGCGTCCATCTGAAACTGATAATCGAAACAATTTTAGTCATAGACTTCAAAATAGGAAGTTCAGAAAAACAATATAATATAAACCTTCACCTTCCATTGATGAATTTCTGGGGTCAACTATTTCAAATTGCGTGGAGATGTGGACGTCGGCTGATGGAGATGTTGAAGTTTGCATATAGTGATGCTGAAATCGACGGATAGAGATGTTGAATCTGTGGTTAATCGACGACTACCGGTCAACGACTTTCGTGTGTCAACCATTTCGAATATGTGGCTAATTGACTTGAATCAGCTTGAGATGTCGTCGATTGTAGAAGAGGAAGTTGTGGAGTCGTCGATTTTGGCAGAGAAGCAACGTTTGAGCGTCGATTTGCAGTAGAAATGAGAGTTGATTCGGAGTAGAAGATGAGCGTCGCTTTGTAGAAGAAGATTCGTCGCTTTGTGGAAGAAAATTCATCGATTTGTAGAAGAATTCTTCGATTTGGAGAAGTATTCTTCGATTTGGAGAAGAAGAGAGCGAGAAAGATGAGAAAGAAGAGGAGCGGCGTGAATGAGGAGAAGCAACGTTGAATTTTTCTTATGATGTAATTTGACCGAAATACTCCTGATTTGAAGTATATTGCTTACATAATGAAGTAGCGAAATTCATGAGACATGGTTTAATCTCATCCATTAAAATCTAGATCTAAGTGCCCTAATTTGGTCTCTAGTTCGGTCTTTAAGACCAGATTTGTGAATAATGGGACTATATATATATATATATATATAGGGTCTTGTTAGGTTGAGATTTTTGGGCTTAATTGAGAATTGAGATGCAATCTCAACCACTCATTCAAAATTTTCGCGCCATGTCAACAACGTGTAGTTCATGTCAACAAGGGGTTATTTTTGTCATTTTCACGCGATATCAACTACAGAGACATTATGTCAACTACGATGTCAACAACAAATGTTATTTATGTCAACTATGATGTCAACAACAAAATTTATTTATGTCAACTATTATGTCAACAACAACATTTTATAAATAATTAATGTTACGGCGTGAATTGTATGCAATGTAGTTGGCGTTATGTTTGTAGTTGACATGAATTGTGTGTGGTTGACATGGATTGTACATTATATGTGTATAGTTGACATGAATTGTATATGTAGTTGAAAATTAAAAATTTAAAATAAAATTAAAAATAAATAAAAAAACAATTTTTAAAATTTTTTAAAAAAATTATTAAAAAATTAAAATTAAAAATTAAAAATTTTAAAAAAATATTTATTGAATAAAATTTACTATGATATTATTCCCCCTTTTATAATTAATTAATCTAAAGATATTGAATGTGAAAAATCGGACCACTCATTTAAAAAAAAGATTTTGGATATTAAATTTTTTTTCCCAAATTGCAAAAAAAATTTATTGATCACAATCCTATACATACATATATATAAATATATATATATATATATATATATATATGGTTCTTGTTTTGATTTTATAAACAATGAATTAGATCTTTTATTCATTTAAATATTTTGATATGTCAAAAACATGTAGATGTCAACGGGGTATTATCGTCAAGCCGACATCAAATGTCAACAACTTTATTCAATAAATATTTTTTTTTTTTTAAATTTTTTTAAATTTTTTTTTTTTTAATTTTTTTTTTTTTTTTTTTATATTTTTGGACGAAAAAAAGGGTGGATATCAAACACCCGGGTATTCAAGGGAAACCCCAAGCCCAACTTATCCCCCAAATCAAGACCCGGGCGGATCCAAGTCGGGGACGAGGGTTTCTTCAACCGGGAAAAAAATGGGCACGCCAAATGCCCAAAAAAGACTTGGGACAGCAAACCACCGCCCCGGGGCCCCCCTAAATACGGATAAATTTTCAACAGCAAATCCCCCGGGGCGCCAAAGAATCAAGCAGAGGCCAAAACTCCATCACAGGCTCGAGCTTATCAAGAGGAAAAACCAAGGTGAACCGGGAAACGGGGCGGGGTAAGATCTTAATACCCCCTTTACCCCGGTTGATCGGTGCCCCGGGATCTGCAAATTGCTGTCTTTGAAACTCGCTACTAAGGAGTCGAAAAAAAAGGGAAAAGGTTTCCCCCAGGGAGGTCATGAGATTCTTTGCTCGAATTTAGAGATCCTCGGGGAACTTAAGATTGTAGCGCAAATTGAGGTTATGATCATTGGGATGTGGACATAAACAGGGAAAGGAAGGGCGGGGTGGGCGGAGGCCCCCGAGGGGGGATTAAACTTTAAGGTAATCCCAAAACCTCCCCCAACCTTTCCATCATGACAACGAATATAGCCGAACTTAGAATTTCATAGGATCCTCAAGCAAGGATGAAAACAATAGCTCATGTAACCTAAGTTGAAGCTCAAACGAGCATACAAATTGAGATAGCCCAATTTTCCCCCCCCAAAATTCGTGGCTAGTATAAAGAAAAACTTAGCAAAATTTCAATTTGAGCAATATATCACCAAAAACCACACAAGACTCCAATGGAGAATTTTTTTTCCCAAAAAATAAGCTACTGCCATAACTCGAAAAAGGAGTAAGGGGTAGGGGGAGAGGACTTAGCTTAGGCGGAGGTGCGACCGGGCGACGGCGATCGTCGACGGAGCCGAAGAACTTCCGCGGATAAGCTGCGGAGCAGGGGCGAGGCGACCGGGCGACGGGCGATCGTCGACGGAGTCCGGAAGCTCCTGCGAAGAAGCTGCAGGCCGCGGCTGAGAGAGGGAGGAGAAGGCGATGCCTCCCCACGCCCCCTCTCGCCGGAAAGCTGCGCTGCAAGGCGGCGACAGCGGCAAATGACGGCGAACGGCGGTGAAGAAGGGCCGCCGCTCGCGTAGCGAAGTGGCGAACGTGCGCGAGAGCCGGCGCTGGCGGGACTCCGAAATCCCGGCGAGCCTGGCGGCGCGGTTTCGCCGGAGAGGAAAGGCGCCGCCTCTGGTTTTGAAGTTAGGGATTTTGATTTTTGTTTTGGGAATTAAGAGAAGAAGGAGAGGGCTCCGGCGACGCCGAGGATGGCGATCGCCGGAGAGGTCGCGAAAGGAAGAGACGGGGGCGGCTGAGTTCCGCCGAGAGAAGAAGGGAGAGAAGGAGGCACCGCCCTTTCTTCTCCAAGCTGATTTTCCCCAATCTGCATTTTGAGAAATGTAGGAGAGAGAGAGAGTTGACCGATGGGTGGAAGGGAGTATAGAAATTGGACCTTGAATTAATGTGTTTGGGCCTTAGTAATTGATGAAGAGGTTGGGCCCAGGAACATACTAAAGAAATTGGGCCACCCTAAGCTAGTAAGGAGTGTTGGGCTCTAGCATTTAATTAGTAGATTGGGCCAAGGATTTAATTATGAGAAGTTGGAATTTAATTTAAGAATTGAGATGAAGCTCAATTAATTAATTCCCGAATAAATTACTAAGTTTTCAAAGATGAAAAATATAGAGTTGGAGCTCGAAAGCTGATAAATTAATTTCCAAATAATTTATTTAGACTCCGGGGAAATAAAGTAGTAAAGTGGGAGACGCGAAAGCCGACCGGCGTCCGCGCGACGCCATGGGCGGCCTTAAGAAAAATCCGAAGAGAAGGATTTTTGAAGAGACTTTCCAAGAATTCCTATTCTTTTTAATAAGTGCCCGAATATTTAAGTTAGAGAAAATAGAATTTCTCCAAGTTAATAAAGAGAATAAATAAACTCTGCAGAGTAGCGAAGCCGAGGTGGGATTAAGAACAATCCTATAGGCCGAGACTGAGATATAGGTGCTATCCAATAGGATGCAAGCATTCTTTCTAAAGAGAAGTAATTCAAGTATTAATTAGCGTGCTATGCTATTTATTTTCAAGGGATAAATTGCTCGAGGAGGGCGAGTGAGGCCAAAGCGAGTAATTGAGTTGAGACATAAGCATATCAGGTGGGCTTTCTTTTAATATCCAACACTATAGTGTGGATATAAAGCAAATACTTTTGAAGTTATGAAAAATCATTTTCTCAAAAATGAAGCAGTGATTATTTTAAAGTTGTTGTCATGCCATAAAATGTTTGTTTTGAGGCCTATCTGTTGGGGTAATAGCCCGCGGGTTTTGGCGATGCCAGCCCGAGTTTAACGAATTCGGTTCCCAATAGGACCGCAAATCCTGTTCGGAATAATGTGCACGAGAGCCGTGAGCCATCAGCTATTGGCCGGCGATGTGTCCGCTGAAGGTGGCCACCTTCACGGTACACGATTCTCAGATAAGGCGAGGATCCAAAAGAACTTAGACTGCAGTCAGACCTTTTAAGATCACAAGAGAATTTAGTATGCTCGGGCCTTTTAAGAAAAACCCCCGTGTGATACTGTGGATGGATGACAACTATATATTGTATGTTTTGTTTTCGGCATGTGTCCACTGAGTACTCAAGTACTCAGCCCTGCATGTATTTATAAATGTGCAGGTTGAACGTCAAGAGGATGGAGAAATGATCGGAGTCGATGCTACTAAATAATCCAGTGGATCTTTTCACGATTCGTGTCTTCATACACGAAGTCGTCTAGTATGGACTTATTCCGCTGCTCTTTTGTGAAGTGAGACATCTTAGAATCTCACCTTCGAACTCTGATTTATTGATGTAATGTTTATTCTAGTTCTAAGACCATGTAATGGTACATTTGACTTCTATTCTATGATATGATCGACTTGGCCTTCGGGCATATTCACAAGTTCTTTCCCCGTTTCTTTAATCCCCCATTAGTCGCGATTTACCCGCTTTCGCTATCCTTAGCAAAGTGCGGTCGTGACAGAGTGGTATCAGAGCACACAGTTTCTTTCCTGCTCTGAGATCCAAACTTTCTTCAGTCAAGATCTAGACTTGTTCACTAGATCATTCCAAGAAATCGACTCGATCATCTCCATGACGTTCAACCAAGTTGGAAGTAAAGAGGTGAAATTTTGAGATAACCGATGCAAGTGTGACCAGAGATAATCCCAGTCGAGAATGAAAGAACATAGTGTGAAAAAGAGTTTCCTTAAAGAATGTAGCTCGAGATGAGACTACAAAGGATGAACTATAAATCCTATAATTGCTTTCCTAAGCAACAATTTTGAGACGATGCTAGACAGAGTTAGGCACGAAAGCGTGATCCGCGGTGACACGACTTTTTGCGCAAGAAGCCACAAGGTGGCGGATATGGGTCAGAGAAGCTAGCCTAGTTGTACGTGAGGGAGATCATTCGCCTGCACGGCATACCAGCGACGATCACGTCGGACAGAGATGCTAAATTCACGTCCAGATTTTGGAAGAGCCTACAGAAAGAGCTAGGGACGCAGCTGAATTTTAGCACTGCTTTTCATCCACAGACCGACGGGCAGTCGGAGAGAACGATTCAAACGCTAGAGGACATGCTAAGGGCAGTAGTGCTCGATAGAGGGAGCAATTGGGAACAAGTACTGCCGCTAATAGAGTTTGCCTATAACAATAGCTACCAGGCAACGATTGATATGGCTCCGTACGAAGCTCTGTACGGAAGAAAGTGTAGATCACCCCTCTATTGGGACGAGGTTGGTGAGAGGAAAATTCTGGGCCCAGATGCGGTCGAAGAGATGATAGAAGTTGTCAGAAAAATCCGAGAGAGGATCAAGGAGGCTCAGGACAGACAGAAGTCCTATGCAGATATTCGGCGGACGGATTTGCAGTTTATTGTGGGAGATAAGGTTTTCTTGAAAGTATCGCCCTCGAAAGGGATAACCAGATTTGGAGTCAAGGGAAAACTCCGACCTCGCTACATAGGACCGTATGAGATTTTGGAAGCGGTCGGACCAGTAGCTTATCGATTGGCACTACCGCCAAGCTTTGGAAACGTTCACAACGTGTTCCATGTATCTCAGCTTAGAAAATATGTGTTCGATCCGAAGCACGTGATTCACCAAGAAGAGATGATAATTAATCCGGATCTGAGCTATGAGGAAAAGCCAAAGAAAATTTTGGACAGAAAGGTGCAACAATTGAGGAATAAGGCGATCACTTCAGTGAAAGTACTGTGGGAGCACCACGGGCAAGAAGAAGCCACGTGGGAGTTGGAGGATAAGATGAAGGAACGTTACCCCGAACTTTTCAAGTAGAGCTGCACAAATTTCGGGACAAAATTTCTTATAAGGAGGGTGGAATGTGACGCCCCGGAATTTCGTTCCCTTTCTTTCGAGATAAATCGGATTTATTAGCTTAATTAATTTCTTTTAGAAGATGTGTAATCGTACTTTCCTCGTTGTATTCGCCTTTGGAGTAATTTAAGTATCTTCGTTGGAGGAAATAAAATGCAAGGAGAATTTAAATTTCAAGAATAAAAGTGGAGAAAATACTTTTATTAGAAAAATGTGGATACACCGTGAAGAAATAGAAATACATGGATGATGGAAATAGTACATGCCTACAAGTGTGATAAAATCAACAAGCACCTATTCTACACTATCTATCCTACTTCTTTAATTCTCAAGTTGGAAGCAAACTAAATTGGGAATAGAACCAAATGAGCTCAAGAGGAGCATCTTCTTTCTTTCCCTCTCTTTCTTAATCTCGATTTTGCTTCCCTCCACAAGCTCCAAGAATGCCTTCATGTACCTACAAAGTTTACACCAAATTGGGATTAGAAGGTGACACACAAGTAAAGAGAGAGGGAAGCACAAGCTAAATAAAGAGATGGAGCATTTAATGGGTAATATAGCTAAGTAAGCTACAAAGTAGAGCATGAGGTAAGAAAATCTTGGTCACCATCTCCTCTAACATCAAAAGGGAGTCGAGACAAAGGGGCATTGGAGAGCGAGCTCCTACACAAGCCCAAAAGTAGAAGATGAGACAAACTCTCATCTCCCCGTCGATCGAGGCCGAGAAATCAGCCAAGAAGATCAGCCACAATCACCAAAACGGCAAGAATCTCACAATCATCAAGCTCGAAAGTGAGAGAGCTAACAAGCCCAAAATAGGAGCCTTTGGCTCCAAGTCTCAAACCTAGCTTTCAATAGATTAGCACCATATAAGCAGCCTCTCTTCACCTCCTCCACCACCACATTTCATCACCACAAATTCCACACAACACCATAAGAAGAGCAGCGAGGGAGGAAGGAGAGGGCAGCGAGTGGTGACGGCAAGGACAGCCACCACCGAGGAGGATTCAACCACGTTAAGGTAATCCCAACAACCTCAACCCCAACACTCTTCGCATCATGTAGAACAACGAATAGCTAGCACAAGAACTTAGAATTTCATAGGATCCTCACAGCAAGGATGAAAACAATAGCAATCATGTAACACTAAGTTGAAGCTCAAGAGCTTAGAGCTATACAAATTAGAGATAGCCGCATGATACCCCCTCCCTAAGAATTCAGTGGCATAGTATCATAAGCAAGAACTTAGCAAGATTTCAATTTGAGCAATATATCACCATAAGCCACACAAGACTCCAATGGAGAATTTCTTTTCCAAAAATAAGCTACTGCCATAACTCGAAAAAGGAGTAAGGGGTAGGGGGAGAGGACTTAGCTTAGGCGGAGGGGCGACCGGGCAACGGCGAGCGTCGACGGAGTCCGGAAGCTCCTGCGAAGAAGCTGCAGGCCGCGGCTGAGAGAGGGAGGAGAAGGCGATGCCTCCCCACGCCCCCTCTCGCCGGAAAGCTGCGCTGCAAGGCGGCGGCAGCGGCAAATGACGGGGAACGGCGGTGAAGAAGGGCCGCCGCTCGCGTAGCGAAGTGGCGAACGTGCGCGAGAGCCGGCGCTGGCGGGACTCCGAAATCCCGGCGAGCCTGGCGGCGCGGTTTCGCCGGAGAGGAAAGGCGCCGCCTCTGGTTTTGAAGTTAGGGATTTTGATTTTTGTTTTGGGAATTAAGAGAAGAAGGAGAGGGCTCCGGCGACGCCGAGGATGGCGATCGCCGGAGAGGTCGCGAGGAAGAGACGGGGGCGGCTGAGTTCCGCCGAGAGAAGAAGGGAGAGAAGGAGGCACCGCCCTTTCTTCTCCAAGCTGATTTTCCCCAATCTGCATTTTGAGAAATGTAGGAGAGAGAGAGAGTTGACCGATGGGTGGAAGGGAGTATAGAAATTGGACCTTGAATTAATGTGTTTGGGCCTTAGTAATTGATGAAGAGGTTGGGCCCAGGAACATACTAAAGAAATTGGGCCACCCTAAGCTAGTAAGGAGTGTTGGGCTCTAGCATTTAATTAGTAGATTGGGCCAAGGATTTAATTATGAGAAGTTGGAATTTAATTTAAGAATTGAGATGAAGCTTAATTAATTAATTCCCGAATAAATTACTAAGTTTCCAAAGATGGAAAATATAGAGTTGGAGCTCGAAAGCTGATAAATTAATTTCCAAATAATTTATTTAGACTCCGGGGAAATAAAGTAGTAAAGTGGGAGACGCGAAAGCCGACCGGCGTCGCCCCGCGACGCCATGGGCGGCCTTAAGAAAAATCCGAAGAGAAGGATTTTTGAAGAGACTTTCCAAGAATTCCTATTCTTGTTAATAAGTGCCCGAATATTTAATTTAGAGAAAATAGAATTTCTCCAAGTTAATAAAGAGAATAAATAAACTCTGCAGAGTAGTGAAGCCGAGGTGGGATTAAGAACAATCCTATAGGCCGAGACTGAGATATAGGTGCTATCCAATAGGATGCATGCATTCTTTCTAAAGAGAAGTAATTCAAGTATTAATTAGCGTGCTACGCTATTTATTTTCAAGGGATAAATTGCTCGAGGGCGAGTGAGGCCAAAGCGAGTAATTGAGTTGAGACATAAGCATATCAGGTGGGCTTTCTTTTAATATCCAGCACTATAGTGTGGATATAAAGCAAATACTTTTGAAGTTATGAAAAATCATTTTCTCAAAAATGAAGCAGTGATTATTTTAAAGTTGTTGTCATGCCATAAAATGTTTGTTTTGAGGCCTATCTGTTGGGGTAATAGCCCGTGGGTTTTGGCGATGCCAGCCCGAGTTTAACGAATTCGGTTCCCAATAGGACCGCAAATCCTGTTCGGAATAATGTGCACGAGAGCCGTGAGCCATCAGCTATTGGCCGGCGATGTGTCCGCTGAAGGTGGCCACCTTCACGGTACACGATTCTCAGATAAGGCGAGGATCCAAAAGAACTTAGACTGCAGTCAGACTTTTAAGATCACAAGAGAATTTAGTATGCTCGGGCCTTTTAAGAAAAACCCCCGTGCGATACTGTGGATGGATGACAACTATATATTGTATGTTTTGTTTTCGGCATGTGTCCACTGAGTACTCCTGTACTCAGCCCTGCATGTATTTATAAATGTGCAGGTTGAACGTCAAGAGGAAGGAGAAATGATCGGAGTCGATGCTACTAAATAATCCAGTGGATCTTTTCACGATTCGTGTCTTCATACACGAAGTCGTCTAGTATGGACTTATTCCGCTGCTCTTTTGTGAAGTGAGACATCTTAGAATCTCACCTTCGAACTCTGATTTATTGATGTAATGTTTATTCTAGTTCTAAGACCATGTAATGGTACATTTGACTTCTATTCTATGATATGATCGACTTGGCCTTCGGGCATATTCACAAGTTCTTTCCCCGTTTCTTTAATCCCCCATTAGTCGCGATTTACCCGCTTTCGCTATCCTTAGCAAAGTGCGGTCGTGACATTGCATCTCTTCTCAATAGCATAAAAAATCTCAATTGATCACAATCCTATGTATATATATATATATATATACTCCCTCCGTCCGCCATTAGGAGTCCCGGTCACTTTTGCGTACTCGTTTTATAAAAATGATATTAAATAGTTATAGTGGAGAAATGGTAAAGTAAAAGAGATAATAATGTTAATAAGATTCTTCTCAACATTATTCTCTCTCTTACTTTACCATTTCTCAATCTTAACTATTTATTATCATTTTTACAAAATGAGTGTGCAAAAGTGACCGGGACTCCTAATGACGGACGAAGGGAGTATATATATATATATATATCTATATATATATAGGATTTTGATCAAAACAAGAATGGATTTAAATCAAGAAATACAGACCATTTTTTGACCATAGGATTAACCGTTTCGGATCTTAAGATTATAAGATATGATGGTTCAATTTATTTCAAAAGTATTATTTTTTTAATCACTAAATATCATATAAGGTTAGTAATGTCAATATATAATGTCGATTGTTATGGTAATCCCTACAATCTTGCTTATTTCTCTTTCTACTAACAAATCTTCTGCGTGATTTATGAGTTAACATTCAGCAACTTCAATTCCTTCACCATCTACGTATCTTCCATCTTCTTTAACCGCAATTCCAACAATCTTCCATTATAATTCTTTCCATGAAGATATATTATTTGTGAATAAATAGTTGCCAAATTATTTGAGTTTTCTCCAGATCTAATATAACTGTAACTAAATACTCTTTAACAATATTTTCTCATCTCCTTCTTCACTTTATCAGTCAGTTATTCTTGTAATCTATAAATTTATTTTCTTAATTTTCATAGATTTTTTCATGGTTTGATAACTTTCATTAGTCGTTTTTTTTCCTGACGCATTTTGGTACTCCGTACTTTTATATAATGACTCGAATATTGGATTATTATGACCCAAATATTCATTTAGTATGCCCCAAAAGAATATAAGATGTTTGGGTTATTGTTTGTGTATTTTCGCTCATTTTAATATTGGGATTTTTTAATATGTCAAAAACATGAGAATAATCGTTTATTTTACTTTAGTTTGTTTGATACGAACATTTCAATCAGATTCGTTTGACGCATTCTGGTATTCCGTAGTGTTATATAATGACTCGAAAATTGGATTATTATGACATAAATTACCCATACGATGACATGAACCAACTATTCATTTAGTACGACTCAATGTATGAAGTAATTCTCATCATATGGTATTTAAACTACAAGAAACAAGATGTAGTACCCTTAACCGATTCTATTTTTACTCAAACGACTAATTTATTATTCAATAGGGAAACTTTAGGTCATTGTAAGTGCAGTTTTCAGTCATATTAATATTGTTGGATGGAAAAAGAATATGTGTTGTTTGGGTCATTGTTATTGTATTTTTCGGTCATATTAAGATTGGGTTATTTTTTAATTTGTCAATACCAACAGAATAATTTAACCGACGAAGAGCTTTGATTGCTCTGTATTTTTACTAATTGGTAAATTACAATCATTTCAAGTTATGATTTTTGAATGTAAGGACCTTTTCCAGAAACGGGAACATCTTCAGCAGTTCCTTTCCCTTTTTCACCTTCTGCACATATATTTTTATGTGGTGCTGTATATGAAAGATCATTAAATTAGTGTATAACAATAACACAAATAAAGCATAAAAAATATGAGTTTTTTTCATAGCTTGTAATTTCCCATATGTCTCATATTATAAAAGTATATCCCACTTAAATTCATGAGTACCTCAAAAGTAGAGGTACAAAAGGTAAATACATACAAAGTTAACCTTGTTTTGGGTCATCGATACCATGTCTCAATTCAGTCGAATAGAATTGACCCAAAAAATTTAGACAACATACAAATTTTCGTTGTTGTTTTTGGCGGTACCAACCCAAAAGAACACTGCGTCAGTTCAGATTGCACATTCTCGAAAACTAGGGATTTAGAAACTCTTGCTAACCATTTCCGTCATCCTTCGCTACTCCGGCCGAGCGTGTATCCACCATTGCTGAAGAATCGTAGGCGAGGGGAGTTTTGGTTGATTGGAGAAGCGAGAGAGAGAGAGTAGATTAGGTTTTGGGTCTCTGATTTTGGGATTGAAGTCGTTTGATTTGGGAGATTTCAATAAATGATTGATTTTAGCATGTGCAGTAAACACTACCATTAAATTCGCCCACTAAAAACGGTAATGACGGTACATTTATTTACTCTACCGAAAATACCCTCCACATGATGCATTTTGCCTTTATTATGACTCAAACGAAATAATTTAAACAACAAATCATGGTCATTCACTTATGGATCTGACGGTTAATAATTGGTCTTTATTTTGGTACTTAGGACCTTCTTTTGATAGATTAAAACCCTATATATATATATATATGGATACGAAATTGCGTAATACGATTATGCCGAATATGATGAACAATTCACGTAAATTGGTATTTGTGTTTGATAGAGAAATTCTGCGAATATATGTTGAATTTCTATGAGTCTGGGTAAATGAAATTATACATGACTGGAATTTCATAATTATTGTGAACCATGGAGCATGATTGTGATTACTTGACTGCTACGAAACGACTTCTGAAAATTTATCCTTGTGAAAATGACAGTTTTGTCTATTGGAAATGTGAAATAAATACTATAGCTTCTGGAAAATGTTGGGAAGATATGAACTGGGAAACACTAGGTGAATATGTAATTAATTTGTTTAAACTAGAACTTGATGGCGTTAAATGCGATGGATATTGAAGTACGAATGTGAACTCGTATTGCTTGATGTTGAAATTTGTTATTACATGTTCAAACTGCGAATTTTACTTGAAGAACATACATGTTGCTTCCATGAACTACAAAATTTTATGCCTATGTGGTTGAAATTGCATGATTATGAAACTTTGAAATGCAAAGTATGAATGCGAGTGTAGTTGTAATTTTGTGATCTGTGATACAGATGGACATGAACTGCATTATTTATGAAATCTGATTCCATAGATGATGGATTGAATGAATTTACTTTTACATAATTTAATATGTTATGTGTGTTATGCAATGGACACCAAATGGGGTATGTGGATAAAGATGTTTAATTACGCGGTGTATGAATTAAGTTTTATGTGGTGATAATTCATGATCGATGAAGTACGAGGTATCGTCTAGAATCACTAAGAAAGTGAAGATATGAAATTCATTGGACTTTGTCGCAAGCGTAGAAGCCATATGATGCTTGAATAACCTTTAAGTAATGATCGAATAAACGTTGAAGTACGGGACTTTAAGCTATGCTTGAAAATATAGAGTGCCTAAGAGGTAGGCTAGACTGAACGTGCTAGAACTCAGTGGTAAGTTGTTACAACTGCAATATCACTTTTCCGAGTGATAAGACAAAAGAAAAAAAAATATGTGGTGCGAATGTTAGGTTTGGTATACTGAAAAGCATGTTTCGAGCAAGTTTCGCTCGAATAGAATCTTGCTTGTGTACGTAAAACTATATAATCCACTTTTAACCCGATTCAGTATTATTCGAGCAGTTTCGCACGAATAGAATCAGTATATTATTACATTGTGTTTGCTTGTGCATTTATAAGATGTTTTATAAATATTTAATTGTATAAGAAGCAAACAAAGTCTGAGTCTTTTGCTTAGCAGATTGGTTGTGGGTGACGTCCAGTTTTAGGTAACACAGTCGGTTCTATGCAATGCTTTGCAAAAGAAAAAGAAGAATTTAACAACCCAGATAGGCTTAGACTACCTATCGTGAAAGGTTGCAATGTCGGTCCGATTATTTCTAAGCCTTACTGAAATAAGATGACGTTGGTGTGGTATAGCACTGAATGGATCTAACAGCAAGACTTGTCTTTATGCTATCTACTGAAAGACTAGGTCTTGATAAAATACTATTTCTTAATCTACATACGTTAGCATTGAGCATACGGTATTGATTATGCATTACTTTGACTTATCAAATGGTGCGGGTTTTTCGCAACCCAATTATCCTGATATATTGGGTAGTGGTGATTAATATCTAGCGGTGCTAGGATTGCGACTACGTTAAATCGCGCACGAGGTGAGTCTCGTTTGATAATGTCCTCAAGAGGAGCTCGAACAAGGTATTATTATTCGAGAAACTGGTCAGTTGGAGTTTTATTACTCTATGAATAATTATTACTCTACGAATAATAAATAAGTGTTTCTTGCTAAGACCACTCTTGGAATTAATAAGATGTTAATTAATTAAGTCCATAGCAGACATTAATTAATTAATGGACATTTACATCTTAAGCGCGGGAAATAAATAATAAACAAAACATAAGCCCGGATTACTTATAATTTCGGTTTTGGATGAGGAGTGCAATATTACTTCTGTAGTGGCTGCTCGTAATATTTCAATATAAACTTGTATTAAATTGTGGGTTCAATTTAATTAGTAAAAAGCTAATTGGGGAGCCCATATCCAAAACCTTCCATAGATCCCTGACTGGGCCAATATGAACTTAATATAAATAGGAGATTAAATGAGAGACAAAATCACAATTATTAGATGAAATTTTCGTCCCCCTCTCTAATTAGTAGAGGAACTCGAAAATTCTTCAGCTCTCCTCCGTGAGGAATTTCTGTCTTCTTTTTATTCGAGTCCTAGTATTTTGATAAGATCAGCCCACCCTGATATCGAGATACAGTTCGGGAACCAGAGAGAAGATCCGTGGTCTAGTATTAAAGATCATCGTGGAGAAGGCGTGAGCAATCAACGATTCTTTGAAGAATCAAAATCGGTAACCCTAAACCGTAGAAATCATGTTTAGGATTTATATTTTCTATGCATGAATTATTTGAGTTCTAGCATGCAATTATCTGTTTAACATGTGAATTGATTAATCGCATAATCGGTCAAATAGATCCGTGTCTGATTTATTTGTTTTATACAAGTCTTCCGCTGTGCAAGGGGATTCAAACCCTATCAATTGGTATCAGAGCCAATTTTTGGCTCTAATTATGTGGATTAATTTAATGTAATGTGAATTGCCTGAATGCATGATAAGATGTGTTTCCGTTTGTAATCTCTCGAAAACTATGAACGGAAAATTGCGCTCTGCCATGGGAGTATGAATTATATTTCATATATTAATCATTGCATAGTCTATGTGTTGATTAATTAATTTCCTAACATATGTAATCATTATAAACAATGGTTAGTTGTGTATGTAATTGTTTAAATTACTTACGGTAATCACATGGAGAATCAATTGTTTGGCTTTTGTTTGAATGGGTGTCTGTTCGTGATTTGTTTGCGACAAGTGATCTCCAAAGGGCAGCAGCGTGATGGGGCTGGCCTAGGATCGTGACAGCAGCAATGGCTTTTTGGGTCGATCATGGCAGCAGCAGCCCCAAAGCGGAGAAGTAGCGGCAAAGATCTGCGCGTGACAGCAGCGCCTGCGACTGCGGTACAGCTGCAGCAGCGGTTGCGATCAGAGTGGGAGCTTGCCGTCGGTGACTTCCCGGACTCGTGAGGCAACTGCAGGGCAGGAGCAGCGTTGGGAGGCAAGCTGGACACAAGCGGCAGTTCGATCGTCGCAGGCTGGCCAAGCTACGTCAGCAGCCCAAGCTCTCGAGCTGGGCAGCTTGCGCGACACAGAACAGCAGCAGTTCGCGAATCGAGTGGGAGCCCTTCGTGGGCAGTTCCCGAACTCGACGGACGATGGAGACGTCGCACGCCTCGTGTCGTGACTTCGCTTTCCAAAATTGATTAGGATTTTCTCATCTTGGATTCAATTCGGAAAGAAATCAAGATTACTTTGGAAATAAGATTTGAATATATTTTTTGTGGATTTTATATATTATATAAGATTTGATTTTGTATTAAATCATGGATTAATTATAGATTTTATCCTAATTTTATGGACTTGTAGGGATTTAATTCCTAGATGAATCATAGCTAAATTTGGATAATGACAATCTAGTTTTTATCTATATTCTATGGATTTGTATGGATTTATTTTTAGACAAATCTTAGTTGGAGTTAGATAATAATAATATTATTTTATTCGTATCCTATGAGTTTATATGAATTTATTCATAGATAAATTCTAGATGGATTTGGATAGTGATAATATAATATTTTATTCTTATCTTATAGATTTGTATGGATTTATTCCTAGATAAATCTTGGATATATTTGAATAATTATAATATAATATTATCGTATTATATGGATTTATATAGATTTAATCCAAGATAAAACCTAGATGAATTAGGATAAACATTTATATTAATTCATTTTATCCTATGGATTTGAATAGATTTAATTCTATTAAGACAAATCTTAGATGGATTAAAATAAGTACTAATCCAAGTTATCCTTATCTTTTGGATTTATGTCATAGATAGATTAGGATGTAAATGATATATAAGAAAATCCTTATTTAATTGGATTTAGATAAATTTATTTATCTAAGAAATCCTAAGTAATGTTTGGTATATTCTGGATGTCTATTCTAAATAGAATTAAGATTTGTATAAATCTTGATTGATTGGATTTTATTTTTATCTTATGGATTATGATGGAAGTGTTTCTATCTAGTAATATCCTAGTACGATTTAAATAATGATAATCCTAGATCAACGTTATCTTGAATTGTAGGATTTGATTTTATCGAAATAAAATCTAGAATAATCCTAAGTGGATTTAGATAGTTGACTCTATCTTGATAAATCATAAATGAATTTGGATAATTATTATCCAAGATAAAACTCAATTATTTAATTGATTCTCCCTTGACTAGATTAAATAATTTTCGATAATTATCATGTGTGTTTAAATGTCATGCATTAAATGGATTTATCTGTTTATTTGGTGTTTATGTATTTTAAGTGGATTATCTGCTTTATCTGCTTATGTGATAATTATGCAAAAACCATATAAAAATATCTAAGTGATGATTACAACAAGTGCGTTGTATACGGTCTCCATCGATTGGTTTGCAAATTTATGTAGCCATTTTCTAATATTATCGCCACCCATACTGTGGGGACAATAATCCTAAGAAATAGCAAGTTCATAAGGGCAGACTTCTCAAATATAAATAGTATGAACTAGAAAGTGGTTTCTAATATTATCGCCACCCATGCTGTGGGGACAATAATCCTAAGAAATTACAAGTTTCAGAAGTTCAAACAAAATTTATGAGATAGCTTGGTTTTGTTATCAACACATGAGCATTGCTATGGGAGTGTGTTGTAGAAACAAGATTCTGTAATGCTAAATCTGATGGTCGTGCTTAGGCAACATTTGGCGGCCATGCCGTGCTGCGGTCTCTGGACTATTCGTCGGTGTTGTGACCAGTAAAATTGTTAAAATTTTGATGCGTATTGACCTCTGCTTGAGGGTACAAAATTTTAATTTTACGGTTGCAAGATACATAATTGTTTTGTGGTAATTTGCGATTATGTATTGAGCATGGGTATGTGATAATAAGTTTATTTGCCGAATCTTCATTATGTCATTCAATATTTGTCTGCGATCCTTAAAGAAAGTAAACTCGAATGCCTAAATTATGTAGACCGGAAACGAAAATGGATAAGATTCTCATCGCTGAAAGCTTGGAGTTTATACTCAATGATTCATGTCCTCCAATTCCTCGACATAATTCCACAAAGAATGTTCGAGAATGCATTATGCATGTACTTGACAAGCTCTTTAAGGAATAAGGTCAAGCTATTTTCCTTTTAAGTAGCTCGACAAGTCTTGGTTAATGACGATGAAAGATGGATATCAATAGAATCTGTCAAGATGATTCGATTGGAATATCCTAGAGTGACAGAATGTTTTGAGGATCTTTTGATCACTCAAATAGTTTCTGACGCAAGTCATCGCCTAAAGTAATAAGAAATGACTACAAGAAGGTTTAACTAAAAAGTAGAAAATCTTCAGACTAATAGTCGTTATATTACTGTTAGAGGAAAGTAACATGATAGATGGCGAATTCATAAAGGCTGCATTTTTCTTAAGTCCTAGTTCATTTGAACAAAACACTAGATATGGAAATCAGGGGGCCTAAATTGTTATCAATGTTTGTTTAAAAGCGAAGTGAAGATGCTTTGTAAGCTGGATTGACCTCTTTTAGAGAAGGACAATGACTTACATAGCAATGCAACTTCTAAATAAGAGATCTTGATCCGGTTAGGGTTTTGTTGCAGTGGGAGCTATTAATGCTCAACTATTGTTTAATGGTTGATGTTTAAGGCATCATAGTATTAAAACAATAATAGTGCAACAAGATTGAGTATTAAAACAACACATCAACTTCTTAAATAATGAATGATAAAGTATTTATAGCTCTTAGTCTTAAGGCCAAGAAAATACTTAGCAATTGTTCGAACTGATCAAGACTATCAAGATTTTAATATTTTGTTAAATAACTTGAGAGTTGAGAAAGTCTGTTTGATGCACTATAAGTTAGAATCATTTGATTTTTCAAGAGATTCAGAATACTTATAGAAGTGCGACATAGAAAGACTAGCAAGTCTCAATGGTTTACACCATAAGGAGACGAGCAAAGGGTTATGATCAGTAGTGGGAGTCTATTCTCCATTGACGAATCCAAGCATTCTTCTAATGAATGAGATAGTTATGTAAGAAGGAATCGAAGTCTTTCTAAGACAAGTTTGATTAAGTGATGAGTTGTACTCATTAAAATCTTGTCATTGATGGGATATCGTCAAGTAACTACCAACATCAGTACCTTCTACAAAACACGAGTTGTGGGCTAGAGCGACTCTAGTCTAGCACATCTCAAGGTGTAATGTTGTTCCAACACGTGTCGGAAATCCTAAATAATGTTTGGTATATTCTGGATGTCTATTCTAAATAGAATTAAGATTTGTATAAATCTTGATTGATTGGATTTTATTTTTATCTTATGGATTATGATGGAAGTGTTTCTATCTAGTAATATCCTAGTACGATTTAAATAATGATAATCCTAGATCAACGTTATCTTGAATTGTAGGATTTGATTTTATCGAAATAAAATCTAGAATAATCCTAAGTGGATTTAGATAGTTGACTCTATCTTGATAAATCCTAAATGAATTTGGATAATTATTATCCAAGATAAAACTTAATTATTTAATTGATTCTCCCTTGAATAGATTAAATAATTTTCGATAATTATCATGTGTGTTTAAATTTAAATGTCATGCATTAAATGGATTTATCTGTTTATTTGGTGTTTATGTATTTTAAGTGGATTATTTGCTTTATCTGCTTATGTGATAATTATGCAAAAACCATATAAAAATATCTAAGTGATGATTACAACAAGTGCGTTGTATACGGTCTCCATCGATTGGTTTGCAAATTTATGTAGCCATTTTCTAATATTATCGCCACCCATGCTGTGGGGACAATAATCCTAAGAAATAGCAAGTTCATAAGGGCAGACTTCTCAAATATAAATAGTATGAACTAGAAAGTGGTTTCTAATATTATCGCCACCCATGCTGTGGGGACAATAATCCTAAGAAATTACAAGTTTCAGAAGTTCAAACAAAATTTATGAGATAGCTTGGTTTTGTTATCAACACATGAGCATTGCTATGGGAGTGTGTTGTAGAAACAAGATTCTGTAATGCTAAATCTGATGGTCGTGCTTAGGCAACATTTGGCGGCCATGCCGTGCTGCGGTCTCTGGACTATTCATCGGTGTTGTGACCAGTAAAATTGCTAAAATTTTGATGCGTATTGACCTCTGCTTGAGGGTACAAAATTTTAATTTTACGGTTGCAAGATACATAATTGTTTTGTGGTAATTTGCGATTATGTATTGAGCATGGGTATGTGATAATAAGTTTATTTGCCGAATCTTCATTATGTCATTCAATATTTGTCTGCGATCCTTAAAGAAAGTAAACTCGAATGCATAAATTATGTAGATCGGAAACGAAGATGGATAAGATTC
>NC_062966.1:5388943-5447208 GCF_023119035.1 Salvia hispanica | reverse complement strand
TCCACTTTATTGTGGATGCTCTAATGTCTGCACTTTTATTTCTCCATCTCACAAACTCAGTCACAACTCAGACGCTCATACTCTCGGTTGGCCATGGCAGCGGCTGAGCGGCATACTGTATCCACACATTCCAAGGCCAAGCTCATGCCGGGCGGTGGCTTGGCCCTAATTGGCACTCAATGAAACAAAAAATTTGTAAGCTGCCTAATGAAGCAAAATACATTTGTATTAAGGATCTAATGAACCAAAAACTTTGCAGAAGAACTTGATGAAACAAAATTACTCACTCCGTTCCACAAAGTTTGTCCAATTTTATCATTTTCTTCTGTCCCATAAAGTTTATCCCAATTGAATTTTTTCCTAAAATAGACATTAAATACATCCCCAATCTCCTCAGTATGGATTCCTTATTCCACTATACATTTTCATTTACTACAAAATCAAGTACTCCATATGTTCCGCTTTAATAGTCCTATTAATTTTTCTGTCCTCTTTTTGTAAAAATGATAAATAATATAGAGAAGAGTCTTATCTACATTATTGTCTCTCTTATTTTACCATTTCTCCACTTTAACTATTTTTTTTATCATTTTTACAAAAAGAGAGCAGAAAGTCAATGAGACTGTTAAAGCGGGACGAAGGGAGTAATTTTTTGAAACCCACGCCAAGTCAAACCGAGACAAATTTTATGGGACGAAAGGAGTATTAGTCAAGAACCTTCGAATGTATTATTTTTTTAGGACCCATTTATCTATGAGGGGTTATCTAGATTAATTTAAATGCTGTTGTGTTTTGTATGATCTATATATGATGATTTGATATAAAATAGCATAACGTAAATAAGATACAATTGTATCATGAATTCAGCAATTTTGTAATTGTTTTAGACATAATTGAATAGGCTGTAAAACAAAATGATTTGTTACTTTGTCAATGTGCCATTACTTATTACTCAATGTGCCATTACTTAAAACTAGTACAGAGATAAAGAAAGATAAATATTTTAATAGGAGTGAGAAAAAGTGGTTGAGTGTATTAATTGGAGAGAAAAAGTTACCAAAAAAGGAAATGTGTCATCTTAGTTGGAACAAACTAAAAAAAAACGTGTCATCTTAAACGGGACGGAGGGAGTATATAATTAAATACTACTATTGCATTTCACTAGCGCTTTACAAATTTAATTTTTGGTTGTTAGGCATATTATTCACTATGTTATATTTCTGTAAATTTTACTCCCTTCATCCGCCATTAATTATGACACTATAATTTGACATGAAATTTTAAAAATGTAATGAAAAGTTTATTAAAAATATTATTGGAATGTAAGACATACTTTTATATACTCATTTCGTCCCACTAAAAATGGCTCATTTCCTTTTTTGTTTGTCCTCTCGAAGATATCAATTACTAAAAATAAAAAACATCTTTTGTCTCTTCTTTATTCTATCTTTTTCACTTTATTTTTTTTAAATATAAATTTGTTGTATCTTTTTTACTTTGTTCTATACGCTCAATATATGAAATTAATTTACATAAATTCTCGTGTCATCCAAAGAAGAGATCATCTTTCTTGAAACGAAAGGAGTACTAGTTTTAAGTAATGGCACATTGAGTAATAAGTAATGGCACATTGACAAAGTAACAAATCATTTTGTTTTACAGCCTATTCAATTATGTCTAAAACAATTACAAAATTGCTGAATTCATGATACAATTGTATCTTATTTACGTTATGCTATTTTATATCAAATCATCATATATAGATCATACAAAACACAACAGCATTTAAATTAATCTAGATAACCCCTCATAGATAAATGGGTCCTAAAAAAATAATACATTCGAAGGTTCTTGACTAATACTCCTTTCGTCCCATAAAATTTGTCTCGGTTTGACTTGGCGTGGGTTTCAAAAAATTACTCCCTTCGTCCCGCTTTAACAGTCTCATTGACTTTCTGCTCTCTTTTTGTAAAAATGATAAAAAAAATAGTTAAAGTGGAGAAATGGTAAAATAAGAGAGACAATAATGTAGATAAGACTCTTCTCTATATTATTTATCATTTTTACAAAAAGGGGACAGAAAAATTAATAGGACTACTAAAACGGAACATATGGAGTACTTGATTTTGTAGTAAATGAAAATGTATAGTGGAATAAGGAATCCATACTGAGGAGATTGGGGATGTATTTAATGTCTATTTTAGGAAAAAATTCAATTGGGATAAACTTTATGGGACAGAAGAAAATGATAAAATTGGACAAACTTTGTGGAACGGAGTGAGTAATTTTGTTTCATCAAGTTCTTCTGCAAAGTTTTTGGTTCATTAGATCCTTAATACAAATGTATTTTGCTTCATTAGGCAGCTTACAAATTTTTTGTTTCATTGAGTGCCAATTAGGGCCAAGCCACCGCCCGGCATGAGCTTGGCCTTGGAATGTGTGGATACAGTATGCCGCTCAGCCGCTGCCATGGCCAACCGAGAGTATGAGCGTCTGAGTTGTGACTGAGTTTGTGAGATGGAGAAATAAAAGTGCAGACATTAGAGCATCCACAATAAAGTGGACACTTTGGCCGGATACTTTTACGTTTTTTGTCTATAGCAAAAAAAAAAAGTTTTCGCAGCAATAGTGAACACTTTTGTTAGCCACATTTCACTTTATTTTTATTCTTTGTATATTTTATTTCAATTAGAATTTATATTTTAAAATAAGCAAAAAAAAAAATTCAAAATTTAAAATTTAAAAAAAAAAAAAAAAAGCAAATCGGCGACCGCCGCGGCGGTTTCGCCGTGCAATAGATAGCCACGGCGGCGGCCGCATTTCTCTCTCCTCCGGCTCGTCCTCGCCGCTTTCAGGGCGAAAGCCCTTCCGCCCCACAAAATCCGCCCGCCCGCTTCAGCCACATTAGCCAGCCGCGATCGGGGCGGGCGATCGCCGCCCTATTGTGGATGCTCTTACTAGTACAAAGGTAAAGCTGGAGGAATACAGAGCCTAGAGATAGGCCCATATTCTCCATCTTAGTATTTCTCAAGCCCAACAAGTTTCTTTTATTTTATTAACCTAGGTAAAGCTGGAGGAATACAGAGCCTAGAGATAGGCCCATATTCTCCATCTTAGTATTTCTCAAGCCCAACAAGTTTCTTTTATTTTATTAACCTATTTAAACGAATCTACAAATATTGTACCATTTGACAAACTGAAATAAATCAAAGTAAATTTTGGAAAGTGTTAGAGAATGATTTTAGACCCAACAAGTCAGCTTCACTAGTGTCCGGTGATAAGTAATTTGGATAAGTTGCAAGCGGAAGAAATACTAATGGTAGGCCCTAGTTTCCCAATCAATTATTATTATTAATATTATTACTACTACTACCTATTACTATTACTATTATTATTATTATTATTATTATTATTATTATTATTATTATTATTAATAATTATAAATGCACTTTATGTCGATATCCCTTGTAGAGCCGTCATCCATGTGAAATTTTGCATGTTTCAATCACCGGTTTACCTTGGCAAATGGGATGAACCTACGCCACTCCTTAGTATAGAAACATTCAAAAATTGAATAAGTAAGAAAACAAAAATTACACATTTAAATAAAATGGATACAATTTAAAACTCCTTTCAGCCCCTTTATACTTATTATATAATTAATTATTACTTCCTCCGTCCCGTTTAAGATGACATGTTTTCCTTTATAGTTTGTCCCAACTAAAATAACACATTTCTTTTTTGGAAACTTTCTCTCTCCAATTAATATACTCAACAATTTTTTCTCACTCCAATTAAAATATTCATCTTTCTTTCTCTTTCTATTTTAATACTTACACCCACATTTTCTCTCTCCAATTAAAGACATTAATCAATTACTCCTAAAATCCCATGTCGGCCAAAGAATGTATCATCTTAGCCGGGACGGAGGGAGTATCATTATCCATCATATTCTATTTCATTTCTTAATTTATTCCATCAATATTTTATATTTTATGAACTTTATTCTTTTGTTATTTTATTTTTTCTCTAAAATATTTTGTATAGTCATGGTAAAAGGAAAAGCATATGGCAACGTCATACTTTCTTAGCTTTTTCAAACTCGTGATGTCACCATCCACTGACACAGACTGCTACAGAGTATAACTTCACTGCTGTTGTCTCCACTCTCTCTGTCATCATCCAATGAAGTCTGCTGCACCCAACCTTGTAGGCGTAGCTCTACTCATCATTTTCGGCGCCGCTGCCTCCGCCGACCTCCCCGGCGTGTGGGAGCTCCTCGTCGCTGACGCCGGAATCGCCTCCATGCACACGGCGGTGACAAGGTTCAACACCGTAGTCCTCCTCGACCGCACCCACATTGGCCCCTCCCGCTCCAAACTCCTCCCCCAAACCACCTGCCTCCGCAACGACTGCACCGCCCATTCCATCCTCCTCGACCTCAAAACCAACGACCTCCGGCCTCTCACCATCCTCACCGACACCTGGTGCTCCTCCGGCCAGTTCCTCCCCGACGGCACCCTCCTCCAGACCGGCGGAGATCTCGATGGTTTTCGCAAAATCCGGAAATTCGCCCCCTGCGAACCGGATTCGGTCTGCGATTGGGAGGAACTGCAGGATATCCAACTGTACCGGGGG
This sequence comes from Salvia hispanica, assembly GCF_023119035.1. Taxonomy (NCBI): domain Eukaryota; kingdom Viridiplantae; phylum Streptophyta; class Magnoliopsida; order Lamiales; family Lamiaceae; genus Salvia; species Salvia hispanica. The sequence goes on along the minus strand of NC_062966.1, from coordinate 5,442,570 downwards.
CGCTGGTACGCCACCAATCAGATTCTGCCAGATGGCTCCGTGATCATAATCGGAGGCAAGGCGGCCAGCAGCATCGAGTTTTTCCCGCCGCGGAAGGAGATCGGTTTCGCATTCTTCAACCAAGTTGAGGATAATCAAATGGATAACCTCTACCCCTACGTCCACTTGCTTCCAAACGCCCAATTGTTTATTTTCGCTAACAACAAAGCGGTGTCGTATGATTACATTTCAAATCAGGTCACACGCACATACCCGGTTCTCGACGGCGGCCCCAGGAATTACCCGTCGGCGGGATCTTCGGTGATGCTCGCGCTGACCGGAGATTACTCGTCGGCGACGGTGGTCGTTTGCGGCGGGGCGGAGTACGGGGCGTATTTGGATAGGACGACGGATACTCCGGCGCACGCTAGCTGTGGCCGGATCGAGGCGACCCGGCCCGGTTCGGTTTGGGAGATGGAGAATATGCCGTTTGGCCGGATCATGGGGGATATGGTAATGTTACCAAGCGGTGATGTTTTAATTATTAATGGCGCTCAAGCTGGGACCCAGGGTTTTGAGCTGGCATCCCAACCGTGTTTGTTTCCGGTACTGTATAGACCGGACCAGCCGGTCGGGCTTCGGTTCATGACTCTGAATCCCGGGACGGTGCCGCGGATGTATCACTCCACGGCGAATTTGTTGCCGGACGGGAGGGTTTTGATCGCCGGGAGCAATCCGCATTTTTTCTACAATTTTAAAGCCGAGTTTCCGACGGAATTGAGGATCGAAGCGTTCTCGCCTGAATATTTAGCGGCGGATAAGGCCAATGTGCGGCCTAGTTTGGTGGAACTGCCGGCCAAGGTGGGGTACGGGGAGGTGTTCGAGGTGGCGGTGGCGGTGGAGCTTCCGGTTGTTGGGGTGATGGAGGTGAATTTGGCGAGCGCGCCGTTTGCGACGCACTCGTTTTCGCAGGGGCAGAGGCTGGTGAAGCTTTCGGTGCAGACACCGGCTCCGGAGGGAGATGGCGGGAGATATAGGATAAAGTGTACAGCTCCGCCGAATTCGAAGGTGGCTCCGCCGGGTTATTATATGGTGTTTGTGATGAACTTAGGCGTACCGGGTGTGGCTCAATGGATCCAATTGCTACCTTGATTTTATCATTTTCTTTTACTTCCTTCTTATTTCTATTTATTATCACCGTTAATCTTACAATTACAATCTTAATAACTGTCAATGAAATATTCAAACAAATTCCATTCTGCGCAGCTTATCCATTTCTCTTCTTTGCTTATCTTTTTGTACATACAACTCAACTCGGGAAATTGGACTTGGAAGCTCAACTCGGGAAATTGGACTTGGAAGCTTCAGTTCCAATTCTTTTTGAGTAAATGTCAAAATTGGTCCTGAACATATGATCATTTTATCATTTTGGTCCTAAACTTTATCTTTTAAATTTTTTGGTCCTGTACATTTCAAATCGGATCACAATTGGTCCTCCGTTAACAATTCCGTTAATATTTAACGGTCAACGATTTTAATCACAATGTTGACCGATTTAAGCAATTTTTAATTATTTTTTAAATAAAATCATAAATTATTTATTTCAATCACTTTCATCTTCTTCCTCCACTTTCATCAATGGCGGGGAGGGAGCGGAAGATTTTCACCGTGAGCCCGTCACGTCGTCACTGCCTCTCCGGCACGACGTTGCTCCACCGCTGGCCTCCTCTTTTATCTTATCCTCAGATCCTCCAAATGAGAAGCTGAATACCTCCTCCGAAGGGCCTGCGCTTATGCAAGCCACCTGCATTTCCAAACCACCTTATTAAAACCCAAACCAAAACACCCACTTAGCCAAAATGACGCGTCATGAACATTCCAACATTTAACCACAGAAACGTTTAGTTTCGCATATAATCTGATGTATAGCTGATCCAGGAAAAGAATTAGTTTCTGAAAATTATAATCCTAAATAAAAACGGTCCTTTCACCACAAACAAATTAGAAAAAAAAGACCCGCTGAAAAGACCTGGAATCCCAAGCTCTGATCGTGGAATCAGAGGAGAGGAATTCAATCTGCGGTGAGGGATAAGATAAAAGAGGAGGCCCAGCGGCGGAGCGACGTCGTGCCGGAGAGGCAGTGACGGCGTGATGGGTTAACGGTGAAAATCTTCCGCTCCCTTCCCACCATTGATGAAAGTGGTGGAAGAAGACGAAAGTGATTGGAATAAATAATTTATGATTTTATTTAAAAAATAATTAAAAATTGCTTAAATTGGTCAATATTGCGATTAAAATCGTTGACCGTTAAATATTAACGGAATTGTTAACAGAGGACCAATTGTGATCCAATTTGAAATGTACAGGACCAAAAAATTCAAAAGATAAAGTTTATGACCAAAATGATAAAATGGACATATATTTAGGACCAATTTTGACATTTACTTTTTTTTATTTAATTTCATTCTTCTGGAATTATTAGCAGGAGAATTATGGACATACGTCGTTTTCGTGCGCGCATTAACAGAATGGAATACTACTCCATAAAATTCCAGTTCCCATTATAATAACGGCTAGATTATCGCTTATTTCTTTATTTATTTTATTACCTTTGTTTGCTTATTTCACAAATATATGCCTCCTATAAATAACGGTCGTTTGCTTATTTCAGAATTATATGCCTCCTACAAATAACGATAGTACGTCATACTAGTTGACATGGTAATTTAAAAAGTATACCATATCTAATCCACAGCTAAACCAATCTTATACTATAATTTAGAAGAAGCGTCTGTTCAGCTTTATCCTTTAACTAAAACTAATTGTATGTAATAAAGAATTGTTCTACTGGTATTTCTACGTTCGATCTCTACTTCCCGAAAGCTTACTCTCCTTTCTACCGAGCAAGCTCCATTCATGCCCAACCATCGCACACAAGAGTCACGCATTAAAAGTTAAAACTCGTGTCAACCCTAAAGGGCCAATTTCTATGGGACGGAGAGAGTATTAAATAAACTTATTAGTATCAAATCCATATTTAAAATTAACTACTTTCTCTCTCCTCAAACTCGTCTTAAACTTTTATATTTGTATAAATCTCTCGATTTAAATTATTTTTTCATAAAAAGGATTCTAACAAGATCTCAATTGCATATGTTACCACGATGATCGGATGATGAAATTTTATACTCCCTCCGTCCCGGAGTATTAGACTCACTTCTTTTGGGCACATGATTTAAGGAATTGATATTTAAATAGTTAAAGTGGAGAGAGTAAAGTATGAGAGAGGGAAAAAGTAGGAGAGAGAAGAGAGAAAAAAGTAGGTGGAGAATAAAATAAGATAGATGTTTTTTGCTAAAAAAGGAAACGAGTCTAATATGTTGGGACATCCCAAAAAAGAAAGTTGGTCTAATACCTTGGGACAGAGGGAGTAATTTTTATTTCAGCTTTTGTATATATTGATAAACAAATTTTATGTCAATAAATGCATCAATCAATCTGAATAATGCATGTACAATATCAATTAAACAGTGTTAAATTCTCATGTTATTGTGTTGATATTTGTAATACACTATGTTGGTATAAAAAAACAATGAAAATTATGTTATAACAAACTGACTATTTTACTTTTTTATTGATATTTTATCTACTATTTATTAAAATACGTAGACTTTAATCTTGACCCATGACCGTATGTACAAATTTACTACTCCATTTCCGTACACACAAAAATGAGTTTAGATAGCGATATTAGTTTGAATGCGAAATTGACAAGAAAAATAGAAAAAAAAAATGATTTAAGTGTTATTAATAAAAAAAATGTAACTCATTTCGTTAAAGAAAAAAAATATTTAAAATTAAATAAAGACTAATTTTAATGAAGGACTAAAACTAAAAAAGTAAGACTATATAACAGGACAAAGATAGTGAACTAGTACTATATTTTCATGTTAGTCTCACTCTTTTTCTTGTCAGTTGTTTCAAAGACGTACTCTTTCTTATACTACCTTTGTCCCATTTGAAATGAAACGTTTTTATTTTTAGTTGTCCCATTGAAAATGAAACGTTTCCTAAAATGGAAACATCTCTATCTCTACTTTTTCTCTCTCTTACTTTACTCTCTCTTCATTAACTCACAAAACAACACTACATAAAAACATGTGCCGATTTCCAAATATTGCATATTTAATGGGACGAAGGGAGTATATAGTTTACTCAAAATTGCATATGTTTAAATGTGAAAATTTCATTTTTACAGTTTAGTTTTTTCACTTAACTCACTAAACAATCGCTATATAAAATTCTAGCATGAAAATTCGATGACGAAAAAGAAAACTCCACTTTAAATGTGACATAATAATAATAATAATAATAATAATAATAATAATAATAATAATAATAAATACTAATAATAATAGTAATAATAATAATAGTAATAATAATAATAGTAATAATAATAGTAGTAATAAAGTATTAATAATAATAGTAATAGTAATAGTAATAGTAATAGTAATAGTAATAATAATAGTAATAATAATAATAGTAATAATAATAGTAATAATAATAGTAGTAATAATAATAATAGTAATAATAATAATAATAATAATAGTAATAGTAATAATAATAGTAATAATAATAGTAATAGTAATAATAATAGTAATAGTAATAGTAATAATAATAATAGTAATAATAATAGTAGTAATAATAATAGTAGTAGTAATAATAATAGTAATAATAATAATAATAATAATAATAATAATAATAATAATAATAGTACTAATAGTAATAATAGTACTAATAGTACTAATAATAGTACTACTACTAATAATAATAATAATAATAATAATAATAGTACTAATAATACTACTACTAATAATAATAATAATAATAATAATAGTAATAATAATAGTAATATAATAATAATAGTAATAGTAATAGTAATAATAATAGTAATAGTAATAGTAGTAGTAATAGTAATAGTAGTAGTAGTAATAGTAATAGTACTAGTAATAGTAATAGTAGTAATAGTAATAGTAGTAGTAATAATAATAGTAATAGTAGTAGTAATAATAGTAGTACTCCCTCCGTCCCAAGGTATTAGACCAACTTTCTCTTTTGGGATGTCCCAACATATTAGACTCATTTCCTTTTTTAGCAAAAAACATCTATCTTATTTTATTCTCCACCTACTTTTTTCTCTCTTCTCTCCCCTACTTTTTCCCTCTCTCATACTTTACTCTCTCCACTTTAACTATTTAAATATCAATTTCTTAAATCATGTGCCCAAAAGAAGTGAGTCTAATACTCCGGGACGGAGGGAGTAGTAGTAATAGTAGTAGTAATAATAGTAGTAGTAGTAATAATAATAGTAGTAGTAATAGTAGTAGTAATAATAATAATAATAGTAGTAATAATAATAATAATAATAGTAATAATAATAATAATAGTAATGATAATAATAGTAATAATAATAATAGTAATAGTAATAATAATAATAGTAATAGTAATAATAATAATAATAATAATAGTAATAATACTAATAGTAATACTAATAATAATAATAATAATAATAATAATAATAATAATAATAATAATAATAATAATTATTGGAGCATGGCAAAAGTAAGACAAAACATTAACTGAATTTTTTTATCAAAAGTAAGACAAAACATTAACTGAATTTTGCATCAACACGCAAAAACTAATTCGAAATAACGGCAAAATGCGCTCCTATGTGCCAAAATTCATAAAAAAATTTATTTACGGGAATCTATCTTAAAAGTAGTTTTATATTTATGTCATGGATTCAAATGACAAAGGGTTTTTATTTACCAAAGCATGTGAGAGAATGTGTTCAAATGAAAATTTTAAATATTGTACAAACTCAAAACTATGATCTGGATTATTGAAAAATGTAACAGATCACAAAAAAGCATCAACAGAAAAATGTCAACAGAATTTCAACGGTAGTCAATGATTGATATTGTGTTGATACTGTGTTGATATTAAAATCTTGAAATTTTACACTGTGTTTATATTATATTGAAACAGTATTGAAGCTGTACCGAGAAATTTTGAGTTTATACAATATATAAATTTGTATTTTATCACTATCTAGCATGTGAGTTTCTTTGTCTTGGAACTAAAATAGAAATAAATACCTAAACACAGCTTCATGTTTACGTTACAAAAGTTGTTGAGCAACTCATTTCCCCTTTAATTCTATTGCCAATGAAACTAGCAAAAATCGTGCGTTATCTTTTATTAGCAAAAATCGTGTATTTTTTTTATAATGGCGTAGTCAAGCACTGATAATTTATATTAGAGCATCCACAGAGCAACTCTTGTGTTGTGTTTGATTTTGCTCTTATTTGTGAGTGTTGTACGTTGGACACAGGGACGGATGTACATGCATCCTATGCCTCACCTTCAAAAAATTCATTAGTGCTATTTTAAGCATTATTTTAAAATTTTTTTGAAATACCATTATAAATGTCCCTTCTAAAATTCTTAAAATGTCTTTGTATGGAATTTTGCCCCACCTACACAGAATTTCTGGTTCCGTCCCTGGTTTGACATGTATGCTCGCCATTTTTGGCTTGAGCCTTTGATATATCACAAAAATTAAAGCATCCTCAATAATCAGCTTGTTGCAATGCGGTCCCATCTCGTCGGCACGTTTCGCCGATAGGTTGCCAGTGGATCCAACCAAAAGAACTACGTGGCTTGTACTTTCTTCACGTGTCATATATGTACTCAACCATAAATCTTCTCAACCGTCTCATGATCTTGGTTGATTTTCCATTATTGGTGAATCCAAATCTTGCTATTGGTATTGATTGATGTCATCTTCTACTGGAAAGTTTCTGATTTTGATTATATTTCTCAAATTGATGATGCATTAAGATAATAGGTGATTGTCGCCTAAATCTATTTAGTATGCCATCTTTGTAACTATTGCATTCAATTGTATCAAGAATACATGTTTTTTCCATATCTAGGTTAATGTTTTGTCTATTATGTGGAAATGGATCGAGGAGCATCTATCAGACGATTCTTTGACACATGATAATAGGTGATTGTCACATTCATCTATTTAGTATGCCATCTTTGTTACTATTGTATTTAATTGTAGCAAGAATAAATGATTTTTCCATATCTATGTTAATGTTTTGTCTATTATGTAGAAATGGCTCGAAGAGCATCTATAGGACACTATATTCTTCGACACCCGGTATTTTAAAGATATTATTTGAACAGCAATTCCTATCGGATAAATAAAATGAGAATATACAACGAATAACATTGAAGATGATGATACAACAAATAACATAGTGAATGATTCAAAAGAAGATGTACCTGTGGAGGATTAATGGGGCAACAAATTCATACAACTTGCAAATTGCAGAAGTGTGAGCGGATTCGGATAATCATATAACATAAGTGTGGGTGGATTCAGATAAACAAATTTTAATGGTGTTATAGGAACTAAATGAAAAAGTAAACGGAGCGGCATAATTGCCTAACTAACGAAAATTTCAAAAACTGACACATGTATAATAATTTAGTTTGATTAAAATAAATAAACTGTAAAACTATTTTATTTTATTTTATGTTATTTGAATTTTGTTTACTTTATTTTTTCATTAGAATAAGTTTGATTTTTTAACAAATTTTGTTAAAAAATTCAGAAAATAATTTATTTAAAAAGAATAAAAAGAACATGTTTCCAAGCACGTATATGTTCTCGTAAAAATCATTTATTACTGAGAACTTGAATGTGTCAGGAGAACTTTCAGAACTACCGAGCTACTCGAAGAATCTGAGCACATGAAGGTGCTCACAACATCCGAAAACATGGAGGTGCTTGCATAATTTAGCATAAGTGTTCCGAGCACAACAAGGTGCTCATAATAATCACATAAGGTTGCATTGACTAGTTGCTTAACACCATCGGTTCTCAAAAAATAGAAGGGTGGCGCTCGGAATGTGCTCGAAAAAAATATTGCGCTGAAGCAAAAACGGAGCACCTTAAAATAGGTGTTCGGTATATCCCATTTTACCGATCATTTTGATGCTCGTTAATAGGTATTGTTTTTATAGTGACAGCGCAATCTGAAAATTAAAAGAACACCTCAGCTTTATAAAATATGAACTTTTTTAGCCCTTAATTATTTAATTTAATGGCTTCAGTTATTATGAATCCATCATTTTTCTAGAACAAATTTACCATTTTTTTGTACTGTAAAATGAACATCATTAAATCATTAAATAATGATAAAAATTTTAATGCGTCATCCGTGAAATTTTTACTTGCCTTACAATTTTTACATACTACAGAGTGAAGAATATTTTTAGAACTAATTGAAGATGAGTGAGAGACGAGAGAAAAAATTAACCATTTCTTCAGTAATAAGCTTCCAAATGAGAAACACTATCTCATCCCACAAAATCATGCTGCAGCATCTGTCATTCGATAAACTGTCGACTATATGCTGCAAAGTGCAAATCCATAGCTCTCCCGGTGCGAATCCAGCCCGAAACGACGCGCTGCATTCAACGGGTAAGAGTCGGTCAACCCAAGCCTCAGAGTCAATGAAACACCACTACACAAACCAACGCCCATATTATTATGGTGAGGATGTTGGAAATATAATATGAGAGTCTCAGGATTGTGGAAAAGAGTACTTTTAGGGTCTCAAGGGAATATATCTTTATTATGGTAGAGTCCCAAGTTTATAAGTTCCTATACACATTTACTTCCTAGTCCTATAAATAGGGTTGTGCTGTATATCAAGAAAACAATTCAAGCTTAATACAATGTAGTCTTCAAGAGTTCTTGAGTTTTATTTTCCGCATTTTACTTTTCAACAGAGGATTTTGCAGCAGAGTGTTGTATTGCATTTTGTCTGCTGCCCCATTGCTTCCTCACTTTGTTCCTCCCGGCTGCGTTTCAAAGGGAAATATGTGTGTATTCACCATCAATCGCGTTCCCTTCCTCTCTTTGTCGCGTCTCTAGCATTTGTATCTCTTCCACCTTCAACTTCCAAAGCAACTCTTGCATTTATGAACCAGTTTCGAAGACCATTTCATATCAAACATGAAAGAACATGATCTTGGAACAACAGCCACTTAGTGGTTCCTCGAGAGGCCTTGTTTGTTTTTCTATAGCTGCAATAGCGCTTTGATTTAATTAAGTCGAGTTGGTGCTAGAAATAAAACAATCCTCACGGATGAAGAAAGTATTTGAACAACCAAGCACGGAGGACAGTCACAGCACGCTCAGGGAGACCACATTGAGGGCGCCAATCGAGAAATCCTGCATGGGACGACCTTTGGGCATATAATTAAGTGCAGCTGATCAGTGATAGCATGCTTTAAAATTGTGAAATGTTTCGACATGGCCTTCAAAGCTAGATTCACAAAAGGGGTTGCGCCGCTCAGTCTAGCAACAGACTCGAACGCCTTGTAAACCTATACGAAGAGGCACCACATGGTTAAGAGATTCTTGATATGATGGAATGAAATGACTGTGGAAATAGAATGAAAAATATTTTTTTTTGCATTTACATGTACCAAACAAATTAATAGAATAGCTAGAAGTAAGAATCACATTTAATTCCATCATTTCATTTCATCCTACTAAGAAGGGGTAGTAATTTATACCCGATAAGAAATATGGATAAAACAAAGCATTAAGTTCCTTGATCATAACAATTCCTAAATTGGTTAAGGATATATTCAAGTCAGTAGTTTCACTACCACAATGCTCTTATACTTGGATGTCATTTAATACAACCAAGGATCACGAGCAATTGAATACAAAAATAAGTTGCAATTACATGAATACAAGGATTTTCACAAACCAAAATTTGCATTAGTATTGTCCCTAGCATGTGGATTTCACTCCTGATTGCAATAATTTCACAAATTTGCTAACAACTTTACTAGTTGCGTAGAAAGAATCATATTCTTCTTCCACTTGAAGACAGAAAAAAGAAAGAATAAAATACACTGAGGCTATGTTTGGGAACGTGGAATTGGAGGTGTGAAATTAGAGTTGGAGTCTTCAATTCCAAATCCAATGTTTGGTGCCACAAAAATATTTGGATTTGGAAATAAATTGCAATTCTCAATCTTTTAATTCCACAATTTGAATTTCATATCAAAAGTAGAAAATTGAAATTTCATATAGTTATACATTTTTTCACTATATATTAACAATACACACTTCACACACTACACACATTTCACACGCACTAAACACTTCTCACACTACACACATTTCACACACTATACCAATTTCATACATTTCACGCACTACACACACTACACGCATTTCACACACTACACACTACGTAAATTTCACATGCTAAACAAATTTCACTATTCCCTAAATTAGATTTTAATACTATCAAACTTATCATAGTTTTTCTAATATTGTAATCCTTCGTCTTATTACATGGGAGTTGGGACATTTTTTTGGCACATAAATTTAGGTAGTTATGTTTAATTGTTAAACGAAGAGAAAATAAAATACCGAATGAGAAAAGTATAGAGAAAAAATAGAAGTTAAGATAATGTAGGAGAAAGATAAAAAATTATTTTTTTAACATAAAATAAAATATCTCACTTAAAATAGGATGGCCCCAAAAGAAATACGTGTATGTTATTGGGACGGAGCAGAAGTTTTTAAAAGGAAGTTGCCTATTTTACTATCTCATTATTACTAGTAGGATCCATAATAACTATGCGAACTCAGTATATGTGATCAAAAGGGTTGTTTAGCTGTAATGTCAACTTCTTACCAAATGTCACTGTCTAATTTTCTATCTTATTCCATTATAGTTGTAGCACAAATTTTAAGAAATATAAACAAAAGTTGGTTAAAAAAGTTAGTGGAATATGAGACTCATTTCTTTTATATTGATTTTATAATAAAATATTAGTAAAATGAGTTAATGGAATGTGAGACCTACTTACCATTAATGGTAAAAATAAAGTGCTACTCTTAACTGTGGACGGACCAAAATAGAAATTAGTAACTCTTATTCAGGGACGGAGGGAGTACATTTTTTCAAATAGTCGGTGTGTGACAATGTATTTTGATTCGATTCTACAATGTTAAAATTACATTGTATCTCATGATTATTAATATCTCATCCACTCTTACGACTAATTTAATACACCACTCGTTCCATAATATAGGGATATTTGGGATGACACGTGTTTTAATGCATAATTAATAAAGTAAGAAGGAGATAGAAAGAAAAGTTATTGGAGTATGTTTGTGGAGAATGAGTCTCATATTTGAGAGACAAAAATTACCCAATAGTATTTTTTACAGAATAAATCAAAATGGAAAAAGTCTCTATTTTTATGGGACGGAGGAAGTACTAGAGAAATCTAATTTTGACTTATATCTCAATGTTATACTCCCATCATCCCATAAAAATAGTTTCTTTTTCCATTTTTGTCCGTCCCACAAAAATAGCTCATTTCTATTTTTAATAACTTTTTTTTCTCTCTTTTAAGGTGGGTCTTATTCTTTTCTAACAATACTTCGATTACTTTTTCTTTTTACCTCTCTTCAACTTTACAATTTCACATTAAAATTCGTACAGTGTCATCCCTAATTTTTTAAGGGAGGGAGTACTGTTTAGCTGATCGAGCACCACCGCGCTTTATATAAAAATGACTAGTTGTTGAAACCAGTAAAAAAAAGAAGAATACTTCTTAATTGGAAAAAAATTAAAAAATATAAGAAGATTTTAAATTAGAACTAATAAAGAATATTTTACCATGTGACGTAATTAAAAACACTTCTAAATGAGATTTATTAAAGAAAAGGGGTTCTCACTAGGGCTCACAATTTTTTATACGACACGATAATACGATACGGATCCCCAAGAAGTTAACACGATACGACACGCACGTTTAGGATTTGAGTCCTTATAGTGTCGACCCAATAAGAACCCGAAGATAATGGGTTGGGTCGGGTTGGGTCGGTTTGGGTCGAGTTTGGGTTATACGTTAAGAAAAAAACTTATTTTTTTAATTAAAATACCTTTGAGCTTTAATTTTATTTATTTTTGTTGATTAAAAATATTATAATTTAATTTTAATTAATTAAAAATATTATACTTTAATTTCAATTAATTGAAAAATACTATACATAATTTTTTATGAATTTTAAAAAAAATATTATACTTAGATTTATTAATAAATTATTTTTTAATTATTTAATTTTATTATTTTGATTTAATATTACTATAATTAATTTTATTATTTAGATTAAGAAAATAATTATTTTAATTTGTTAATTTTTTATTGTATCGTGTAATATCGTGTTTAAATCGTATAATAGCATCATGTTTTAGTCGTTAATGTGTCGTGCCAAAGTAAGTTATTATCATTAACAGATGGTTGACTTTTTTTTGGGTACACGATAACACGCATGAATACGACACAAACCCGTTGGTTGGGACACGATGAGAATCCGATGATTTTGGGTTGGGTTTGACCTTATTGGATTGAGTCGATAATGAGTTGACACAATAATAATCCACCTGCACGATTTGACCGCCCCACCCAAAAAAAAAGAAAGAAAAATAGAAAAAGAGAGAGCGGGTAAAGTTGAGCTGGCTTTGAGCATTCGGGTTAAATAATGATTTTGGGCCCAGCGTCGAGTTTTATAATTCGGGCCGGCCTTAGTCGTTGCGTTTCCAAAAATGCTTGCACGTTCAAACCACGCAAAACATATTCAAAGTAATATTCCTCAACCCAAACTAGGGTTTTTCCACAGGGTTTTACAGTATTTCACGCCCTTCTCATGATTCAGAGGTCTCCGCAACGAATAACGAGTTCGATTGGCTTCGTCGGCGACAATCTGGAATCGGATCTTCCTGCAGATTTTCTCGGAAGATCTGTGGCGTTGTAGTGGAAAATTACTAGCTGCATTTTTCAATTTTTTTTTTTTTCTGCTGGAACTGATGGAAGCTAGGGTCGGGGTGGATGGCGCGAGGAAGTTTCTACACCAACAACCGCGGCCGCAGCAGCCGCAAATATCGCAGATTGGCACAATTCCGCAGCTCCTTGCCGGTGGCATCGCCGGAGCTTTCAGCAAGACCTGCACTGCTCCCCTAGCCCGCCTCACCATCCTGTTTCAGGTTAATTACTTGTTTTCCAACCCTTACTCTTCATTCTGTTTTATTTTATTGCTGAGAAAATTTGTAATCAGGAAAAAATTGTCACAAATTTGTTTAAATGTTTCTAAAATGAAAAACTTTTGTTTTAGGAAAACTCTTTTCTTGTTAGGTCAATCCTTAATTCTTCATTATTTAGTTAATTGGGTTAACAGTGTATAATTGAAGCTTGATTTTATGATAGTTGCTAACCAATTTATTTTTGTAATCTCGTCGTGGTAGGTGCAAGGCATGCATTCGGATGTAGCTATATTGAGTAAACCTTGTATATGGCGCGAGGCGTTGCGCATAGTTAATGAAGAAGGTTTTAGAGCCTTCTGGAAAGGGAATTTAGTTACTATAGCTCATCGTCTTCCGTATTCTTCTGTCAACTTCTATTCTTATGAACAATACAAAAGAGTGAGTAAATTCATTATTAGATAATATTGCATTTCTCTAATTGACGAAGCTTGTTCACGTGTTGACAATAGATGTATTTTTGCTTCCCCCAGATTTTAAGATCAATACCGGGTCTTGAAGGCCAGGGAGAACATCCACATGCAGATGCTTTTGTGCATTTTGTCGGTGGTGGCTTGGCAGGAATGACTGCTGCTTCTGCTACATATCCTTTAGATCTTGTCCGAACAAGGCTGGCAGCACAGGTAAACTATTGCATTACTGAAATTGAAGGTGAAATAGGAAAAATAACTGGAATGAGCAGAAAACTTTAATAGGTAAAAGAAATGAAGATAACTACAAAAATGTGTGACTTAATCTTGTTTAAGTTAAGAGCTTGGTTTGCTGATGTTTTCTTTAATAATGGAGACATGCCTTCTGATAATTATACCTTGTACTTTAAATTTGTCCTTTTTTGACATAGTGGTTGAAGCATTATGACTGCTAAACTGCAAATTTTCTCTCGTATGCCCATCTTTTGAATTGTTAATGAATTAAAATTTTGCTTTTTCTTTCGAAAATTGTAGAGGAATACTATATATTATCAAGGCATTAGGCATTCAATTCGTACCATCTGCCGAGATGAAGGATTTTTTGGTCTCTACAAAGGGCTAGGTGCAACATTATTGGTACCTTTCTTTCCTCCCATCATGTCTTGTGTTCTATAGCTATCGAACTATCTGTAGAGATCTTGATTTCATTTAATTTATTCTTTTGGCTGCAGGGAGTTGGGCCCAGTATAGCAATAAGCTTTTCGGTTTATGAGAGTTTGAGATCTTCCTGGCTTTCTCGCAGGTAAGGGAAACTGATGTTACTTTGATTTTGTGCATCCTTGCTTCGTATATAAATGGGCTAAAAAGTATTCTTTATTTTTAACTAGGCCTGATGATTCTAATGTATTGGTGAGCCTTGCTTGTGGTAGTCTTTCTGGCATTGCATCGTCAACAGGTGGGCAGCTTATAATGGTGATCGAGTTTTTTATTACGACTAGAAGCATTTCTATTTTAATACTAGTTTTTTCGCATGCAAAATTATTGCAACAGCCTGCTGGATGTTCTGTTTTCTTGAATATGGTACAAATGTGGTCTGAAAAACTAGTTGCCTTTAGGAGTAATAACTGTGTATCACATAGTCAAATTTGAAGTGATGCTACACATTAGATTTTAAGCAAGGAAACCCTCATGTTCAACACCTGTTAACTTTGTGCAATAATTAGAGCTTGGAATATTTAAGAGCAATTGTCCAAATCTGAAGGTGAAGAAGTCACTAACCTGACATACTCTTTTTGGCTGCAGCGACATTCCCTTTGGACCTCGTAAGGCGAAGAATGCAATTGGAAGGTGCTGCTGGCCGAGCCCGAGTGTACAAAACTGGATTATTTGGAACTTTGAAACACATAATCCGTTCTGAAGGCCTCCGCGGTATGTATAGAGGGATAATGCCTGAATACTACAAGGTTGTTCCAGGTGTCGGCATTGTATTCATGACATATGAAACATTGAAGAAGCTTCTAGCACAAGGGCCGTTCAGTTAGTTTTTGCGTGTACTGAATGGTTATCGACGTCCTTAAACCCTTGTCCCTAAGGGGAACGCGAGGGCCAGTTTTGATTTAAATTGTAAGAAATGTTACTAATATAGGTAGATATCTCTCAGTTATAGCGGTAAATTGTGTTGCTGCCAAGGACGATGATGTCTGAGTGTAAAGTCTACAGATATTCTTGATTTAGCAATCGATGCATTACCATAGCGAGCATTTTATTCTCTAGTTTTAGGTCTTCTATCTTATTGATGATTTAGGTCATCAGTAGATTTAGCTATAATTTTTTTCAAATGTTAGTATTATATGAACTGAGCTATTCAGCTCTGTTGCTTTGTATTATTGCTAGTGAGATAATTTAATTCATTACATTTATTTAATTGTTAATTCTTCAGATTACTAAGTGCCGTTTAAGATTGTGTATACGAACGCTTTTTTTATAGAACTGTTACTATTATTCATTTATACTCTCCGGCCCATAAAAATATGAACATTTTTCGTTTGTCCCATTTTCATTTAAAGAAAGTTGTGCCCAAATTATTACTGATATATACATAATAAATTATAACTTATACCAATAGGCCTACCATTAAACACTAATAATAATGTGAATCCATGAACACCACTTTAATTACTTTTACCTCCATCTTTTTTAATTTATCAATTGTGCATTAATTTTAGTGTCATTTGAAATGCACATATTTTTATGGAACAAAAGGAGTAACAAAAATCAGTTATAGTATTAGTATTTATTCTCTTTCTGCAAACTTTCTTATAAAACTTGAATCTTTGCCATTATAACCTAACAATATAGATCGAATCATGTAACTAAAATATTAAAAATAAAACTGGTTTCCAGTTTAGTTTTCTACCAAAAAGAGGGAGTATTTTTTTTCGGTTAGGATAATAAAAAATATCTAGTCCTGTTTTTTTCTTTTTTGTTTCCTTTTTTGGGTAGCAAGAACTGATTCCGGCTTAGTTTTCTTTCCCACGTCGTTTTTGGATTAATATTTCTTCACCATTTTTAGCACCTTTGTTGGTTTACACAAGATCGAAATGCAACAAGAATGTTGTTTTGGTGGACCAGCATGCAAATCATCAACCTAAGGAAAGTGGAATAAGCTTCCACATATTCCCTTCTGAAGCTGAGAATTTTGAGTTTTCTAATCACAATTCGACTTTAAGTCCATTGTTATGAAGTGAAAGTCCGATTTGATGCATCCCTCTCTATCAAATGTTGATGTGTGTGACCTGATCGAGTTGCATCAGATTCTACAAATAACTTTGGCCCTCAAAAGATGACAACACTTTCGATACACCAGGCTTTTTCGCATCAAAGTAGAAATGGAGATGGAGAGCAATTGTGATGCTCAAAGTGAGCGATCGATACAGAAAATAGAAACTCAAGAAGCTTGTCGATTACTTAAACCACATCGGGATTGAGCTGTAATAAGAAATGTGGCCATTTCTTGAGAAAGCAGTCAAGGATGAATATCGCTGTCTGAATAAAGGAAAGGTTCCCTTGTGTGTGATTGGTGATGAGAGAACAGAATCCAACATGATTAAGGTGGAACCTTATCATTTCTTATTTTAATAATGTTAAATTTCATTGCATCGTATCAGTTATCAAACCCCTGTCCAAGTTCAATATCATGTGGAGCTTATATATATTCCTCTCCCCATGCATACAATTCATTATTTGCATGAAACCTACTCTCAAATCTCTTCAGTACTGATGGAATTTTGTGTGTGAGGATCAGCTAATCTGCATCCTGAGGTTTGGATGATCTCTCATCTCATCTAGCCCTCAGGTTGCAGATTACCCCGTCCTCACATCCACCAAAACACACCACCGATGCCTCACATATTTATTCTTTGAGGTAAATCAAGAATTATTTTTTCAAACTGATAACCAAACCAAACTGTTATAACAGTAGTATCTTGTACATTTGACAGACAATCTATATCATATATAAGAGACATGTACAACTAAATCAGCTTCTTCCTTTCTCTTCCAAGTTGTAGTTGATTTTCTTGATTTCAGATAAGAAATTTATGTGAGCTACATGCTTGGTGGTTGTGCTAATTCTTTCTTTATGACTATGCAAAAAATAATCTGAATGAAATTACATGTCGAGAAAGCTAATTTCTTAGCATAAACTATCTTTACATTCAAATAGATCATGCTACTGGTTTTAGTTAGTTACATACACTGAATACCATTACTAGGATTCCCTGTAGAGGAATTCAAACGCAATCAAGAATAGTTGTCCTTCTCTATCTTAATTTGATCACGTCCTTCTCTATCTCTCTGCCATCAGATGCTAGAGAAGAACATCAGCTGATGAGGGAAGGCACTAACTAACTAACTTTATGCTTCGTCTTCAGTGCTATTGATCTTGTTGTTAGTTAGGGCTTCTTTTATTAGTTGATTGATAGCATTTCCTTTAGCCTGCATGTGGTGCAAGATCATTACAAAAGGGAACTGAAAGCAAAAACAGTTGAAGGAGACACAAGCAATTAGAAATAGACACAAGTTCTCAGATCAATGGCTACTACTCACCTTTACTCCAATGGCGATTGCTGTTTTCACCTTTATCAGCTCGCCTAATCTTAAAGAACCTTCTTTTCTATCTTTTACAGAGATAAGTGGCACATTTCTTGAAGCGGCCAATGCTGGTAGATGCTTTGTCAAGGTTCGAGGATTGCAGTCTGACGCTACCAATATCACCTACATTCCACAAGACGAAAAGTAGCTAATGATGCTTGTGAACACATGTAATCCACCAAGAGAATTCTCATTCTTTGAAATTGAAGACATGAATAACAGAAGAAGAATACTTCTTCCATATACAGAAGGACTATTAGTAAATCTTCAAACTTGAGGCCTACACAGATGAGAATACGATGAAAGTTGAACGACGAGCTAAATTACCGTCTAACATTTTGTAACACAGTCTAGCAGCCGGTTTGGGCCATCTGAGTCGAAAGGGAAACACACCATGTCTAGAGTTTTCTCCAATAAAATACTTATAGAAGCAATCTTAAACAAGCAAACACACCAGCCATCATCTATAAAACAAGATTATAGCTTCGTTTGAGGGCAAATGTTTCAACATCCCAACTCAAATAACAAAACCCCAGTCTAAACAGGCTATATTTTCAAATCATGTTTTTCCAACCCCTTAATCCCTACCTACTATTGACAGGATAACTCTGAACCACATAAATCAAAGCCAGCATAAGTAAATAATGAAAAAAACCCTCTTCCTACAGAGCAACCAACCTGAAAGTAGCCACACCTGGCTTCACCACCATCATCCACAGATTTTTCATCTCCACGATTAGGAGGCATTCGCTCAAGTCCTCGCGTGACTTCATTTACCCCCACGGCAAATTGTTGCTGATAAACCCAAAATTGTGTAACAATTCAATCTCCTTACCTTTCATAATGGAAAAGGGAAGAAAAGGAAAGGAAAACTGACCTTAATCCAAATCTTAAGAGGCAGAGTTTCGTCTACGATTCTCGCCGATTCGATCTCCCTGATCAAACAAACAAACAAAACAGCTTGCAATTAAATCAATCGAAAAATACGACGCATTATAAGAATTTGGTACCTCTGCACCGATTTGAGGAAACGAGCTAGGGTTTCACCTTCAAAACAACTGCAAGCATTCAATAAACAAACTTTAGCAAACAAACAAACAAAAAAAAGTCAATTAGGGGAAGACGAAAGCAGAAGGGTGCCAGTTATACAGTTGGGGCGGGAGAGGGAGAGGAAGAGTATTTTGAATGGACAGCGACGGCGCTCCGGTGCTTCTCTTTTTGCTTCGCATGCTCAAAATAACTTAAGAATTCACCGCCCCAATCCTATTTAAATTTTTAAGGCTCAAATATATATTTACTATTAATTAATTCCACAATTATTAAAGCTAAAGCAATTTCTATCGTGGAGTAATTAATATGGTAAGAGAAAAAAAAAATAGTGTTAATGAACGTAAAATCCATATTATTAGTATGTACACCAAGTAATCTATAGTAGTACATTATTAATTATTAATTCAAATATTATGAGCTGTAAATAAAATAATGTAATGATAGATTTTTTAAATTAGAATTATATAATTTTCAGGAACCGATTAAATAAAAATAATGGTTAGTTTTAAATACACATTGATAATAAATATTTTAAATTTTTGTACTTTATGAATTATAAAATGCCACCCACGCGTGTATATTATAAATTTAATTGAATACTAATATGGAGCATTTGTGCCAAATAAATAAAGAGAGATTTCGAACATTGTAGTATAACACTGATATTTATCCTACATAGTTGGATGGCGCAATATGCTGGTTTAACACTAATTCTTGATGAAATTGCATCACTAGAAAGGCAAACCTTTTATTCCGAGATGATGATCAAATCCACCATTGGCATATTCTTTTAAGGAAAAATATTGAACATGTGTGATTAGACATTTAATCAGTGAGAATTTATAGTTAAATCAACTCATCAAATAGAATACATGAAATATTGAGCATGAGTGATTAGACATTTAATCAATGAAAAATTAATAGTTAAATCAACTCATCATTTAGAATATGTCTGATTTCTGTGATCCAAGTGAACCTTAATACCGAAAGTAAAGGGAATGTGTGAATATTACTGTTTGCTTTTTTGCTAAAGAGAAAAAACAAGATTCCTTTCTTGGTATCTAACAGCAAATGGAATATTATAAGTTTATCTAATTTGAATTAATTGCAACTTTATTTGAAAAGACTGGTTCTCGTAAATCTTTTTGTTGGCAACTTGTAGCAGTATAGGGATACATTCTCTTATAATCTTATTTGCCATATCTTAGTGACTTTCCTGATATATAATTGAAAGGCTAAGGCTGTGTTTAGTAGAGTAGAAGAATTGGTAACACATTTTACTTGGAATGGAAGTTTCAAGTCATTATTACACTAAATTAAATTAGTAATAGACTATAACTTATTACTTCCAATGTTTGCTAATAGGAATCACATTTTTTTCTACCAGGATTTAACAAAAGAGTTAAGAAAATGAGTGGAAGAAAATTAGGAGAAAATAGTCTTCTTTTTCCATTCTAGTCTCTCCCAGGAAAATAGCTCATTTCTGTTTTATTATTCTCTCGATCTTATAAGGTGAGCTTTATTCTCTAATACCAATACTTCAATTACTTTTTTTATCTACTTCTCCCCTACTTTAATAATTTCACATTAAAACTTGTGTCATGCCCAAAATTCCTATTTTTATGGACGGAGGGAGTATATGACACCTCTTTACCATTTATAGTCATAATAAACTGGAACTCTTATTCGCGGATGGACCAAAATGAAAAATAAGACTCCTATTTGAGGACATAGGGAGTACTATCAAACGCATCTTTTAAGTATTTAATCAGTAAATGCTCCTTACTCTTGTTGGAAGAAAAAATAGTCATTTGGTATGGAATGGAAAACACCAATTCAGTAATGAATACTTATAACAGTAATATAATTGTTTTATTTTTTCACCAATGCTGCTTATGGACTGAAAAAATATGTTAATTATCACGAAGTACTATTTCGATTCAGGCCAATCTTTTCAGACTTAAATATTTGTTACAGAAAATGAAAACCTCCATAGGAACATCATAACTGCAAATGCACGGATTATGAATAGAAGTTAACTAAAATAACATATGTACTACATCCCAGAATCAATAGGAATAAGAATACATAGATGATTTGTAAAGTAGGCCGAGCTAATCATCAAATACATATTCCGCTTTAATTTTAAGCAATAGACATCACAAACAAACATAAAAAAAAAAAATAAAAAAAAAAATATTGCTTAAAAGGGCCGTTTTCAGTGTGAGAGAGCAAAAATATTATACAGCAACAACTGTCACACAGATTGACAATTCATTAAGTAAGAATCTTGGAATTCCAGATAAAGAAAAAGAGGTAACTGAAACTATTCTGCTGGAAATATAGTAAATTCTCCAATTACAAAAGATTCCTACTGAAATCAACAAAGAACAATTTAACCTATAACTAGCTAGCCTGTCCCTCTCTCAAAAACTAAAAAGAAAAAAAAATAGTTTAACTCAAGAAAACCAGGATTTTCTCCAAAACAAAGATCCCAAGAAATCAAGATTTATCTTGTTCGTAGCAAGAAAACACTGAGTTCTTGACCGGGAAGCTGATCCGGGTTGATCAAGTGGAAAGACTCTGAATCAGCGCTCCCCAAAACGCACTCGTAGTTAGCCCGCATGTACATAACCTCCTTCTCGTCGTGGAATTTGCAAGGGATGACGCCGGCCCCGACGGTGATGTTCTGCATGGTCTTGAGCATGATCTTGGTCTGCTGCGTGGGCTTCCGGCGCACCGCAAAGCCGAGCTTCCTCCCGTTGCAGAAGAGCGTCCACAGAGGCACCGACCGCAGCGGACACCGCCCCAGCTCCGGGTCGTCCGACTCGGCCGCGTTGAACTCGAGCGCCATCCGGACGAGGCCGCACTGCATCTCCTGGATGAGGCCCGATGTCGGGATGGAGAGCTCCAGGAGGAGGGCGGGCTTCGTCGTGAGGCGGTCCTGCTGCACGCAGAACCACACGTGCCCGCCCCTCCCGTGCCCGAAGATGGTGCCGATCACCATCGTTCTCGACGGCCGCGGCGGGGCCAGATTGGCCGCCGGGGTCGCCGGGGAGGAGCAGCACGACGGGGGTTCTGCTTCTTGTGGCTGTGCTTGGATCAGGCTGGGGTAGTGCTGCTTCTCGTCGAGATCGTCGCGGAGGGAGGTGCTGAGCCGTTTCTTGGCGGCGGGAGGGGGGCTCGGGGAGGTGCGGGAGTTTCCGATGCAAGGGATCAGGAATCGGCGCAGAGACTCCAGCTTGGTCATTGAATGAATCAAGAAAGGATTTTAGACGAAAGGGATGGGAATGTGGATATAAATACCAAACTCTGGGAAATGGCGGGAAGGGGAGATCCTGTTGACGAATTGAATGGGGATTTTTTTTTTCTTTTCTTTTTTCTTTTTTCTGGAATTGGTTGCAATGGGACAAAAGTGATGAATCAACATTTTCAGTATGTTTGACCGTTGACTGAAGAATCCTTACGTTTTTCTGGCGTTGCATTGCTGCATACACTATACTCTTTTTCATCATTATCATCATTATGTTTGCGTCTATCTCGACACCTGGATTATAGAATCAATAACTCATTTTCATATTTTTTTAAATAAGTACTACTCATTTATAGTTTGTTCGTCATTTATTATTTATTGTTTGAGTTGTACTTTTATATATATTGATTTTATAATAAAATATGAGTGTAATAATTTATTTAGATGTAAGGACCACTTATCTAGAATGGAGAAGAAACAAATGAAACTTTAAATTGTGGACTCCTTGAAATAGCAAAATGAGACATTTTTTTCACATAGAGGGAGTAATAATTTATGCTCCTAAGTGCATCTCCCGACCAAAGGTAAATTGAGAAAATATATTTATCAGTTACCTTCTCAAAAGGTAATTTTGTCTTCTTAAAAAGTAATGGACTCTAGGAAAAGAGATAAACTAAAAAGGCAAACAAAAATAAATAATTTACCCTTTGTACCAAAAAGAGGCAGATATCTACTCGATACCTCTTCAAATACCCTTTTTCATTGAAGTATGAAATTTTTGAAGATATAAATATGATAGTTATTTCTCTTTTAACTCTCCATTTACCCTTTTTTCCTTGTAGATGCTCTAAGTCGTACCGAATCTCATTAACTAATCTCAACTTTACATGATTTTGATGGCGGTGTTATCACACAACGTAAATTTCACCAATCACACAATCCCAAATTAATTTGTAGTTGTAATAAACCTTAAGAACACCAGCAAAACATGTAGAAGATCAAGGATGAAGGCAAAGTTGGTAAATCAAAGAGTTTGAGCAATCAAAATACAATTTATTCCAACATATTGATATTTTTCTCTCGCTGCAATAACTCATGGCAATCATGTCCAAAGATGAGCCTTTCCATGGGAAATAAGCATAGCCACACTAACTAATATTGATATGAATATAGTGGTGGGAGGGGAGGATTCTCTTCTGGTTCAGAACACAACAATGAGAGGAGGAAGAAGACGAGGAGGAGGAGGAGGAGGAGAAGAATGGTCACTGAGCGCCAACCAACCTAGCCCAATCCACAAACTGCATCCCACCATATACATTGTTGGCAAATCGAACACCAACAGTGAACGCCATTGCAACAGGAGGAACCTTCCTTCCCATCGGAGAAGCTTCCACTATGCGTTCCAACCCGTTGATTATCTGATACCGAGTGTTGGAAGACACAGCCAGAAAAACTCCTACACAGTGAGAAAGGATCATAGTTTACATAACATTCTAATCGTAGATTCTCTTCTCTTGGATGTAACAAGGAGTGTAATACAAAGAAATGGGTCTATGAACTGATTGTTTCAAAGGTAAGAAAATAAGAAATTTCAACAAAGACGAGGGAAATAAAGCAAGTCATACCCCACACTGCTGCACTCTTCAAAAGGGGTGGAACTGGAATATCATCCTCTGATTTCTTAATGCTCCTGAGGAATGGAAAATGCTTTTTATGAGAAACATTGTCATAAGAACTTCCGGAGTCTACCACAAACAAGAATTCTGGTCAAAACAAGGACTAAGTTTTGGTTTGGATCTCTAGATTTTACATAGGCACTCAAATTTAATATGAAAGCTTGAGGTGTGTGGCATTATATTGCAAACATTGCAGTTTCTACTAATACAATTATTTCTGATGCATCTCTCCAAACAAAACATACCGCTTGACTGTCATTATAAAGTTGGCAATTCCTTGGCCAACGATACCACATCCAAAACCAACCAATCCATATAGAATTCCCTGAAAATCGCAAAGTAAAGAATTAATTAATCATTTACCGTTTAAAAGAGAATGCATATCAATGCTAATCTGTAATACCATCCAGATACAACTGTTACCTTGTAGAAATAGGTAGCAATTCTTTGATTTACCGAAAATCTAGACCCTGGCCTTTCTGCTTCAAATACACTGTTCATGCCAATCCAAAGTTACATAGTTCAAAGACGCGGCGAACAAAATTAAGAAAATACGTTAGATAATGAAGTTTCCGTCAAACAATTAAGCTGGTGTTTCTGTACTTACCTGCTAGGCAATGCTGCATAACCTCTCTGCATCCGCCCAATAAATCCTTGAGAAGCAGATAGCAGTCCTATTCGGGCATATGGGGCTAGCATACCAACTAGAGCAACATTAACAACCACCCCAACTAGAAGATCAGCGGTGTACAATTCAAACTCTGCCCAGAAATCTTTCCCTCTCTTTTTCACTTCAGCAAATGTTGCACAACAAGAATCAATCACTATCTACAGAGGTAAACCAATCAGACATTGTATGAGTAAAATGCTAAAATACCAACTTCTCTAACCAAGCACTAAAATTGCACACATATCTCAGATATCGGATGTCTACAGCAACACAAACTCCAAAATATTACACACCTAGTACAAGCACATACAACAAAAAGAATGTGCATTGAAAATGGCTAAGGGATAAGGCACAAAGTTTTATAGACCTCAGTTCCAATCTTGAAGAGAAATGACGGATCAACTAACATCCTATTCCTAAGCATGGAGGACGACCTCATCAGAAATCCAAGGGGCCAAGCTGAACCCTGCAACCTCAAATGACAAGAATGAAGAATCATTATCACTAAAACATCAATCAAAACTATAAAATTTGAATCTGCTCAAATGATATTAACAAATTAAAAAGCTCAACCTGCAAGTCTAAATATCTTTGCAGAAGCAATTTTCTTAATCCCACAGTCTTGGCAGCCTCCAACATATCAGCTGGAAGACTTGCCCCTCTAGCCTCCATCTCTCTAATCACCTCCTCAAACTTGAGTATAAGCCCAAACTCCTTTTCTTCGTAATCATCACCACCATCATCTCCGCCTTCGCCTCCACCCCCACCACCCGAAAACTTCCCATTTCCACCACTCCCATCAATGGAACCCTCCCCACCACCACCACCAACACCAGTCTTGCTATCAGGAGTGGAAAGATAGCTCTTTTCCACAACATTAGCAACATAATTTTCAATCTCAATGGTAGTAGTGAGTGGTGGAGTTGAATTAGAGTTGCCCTCTGGATTGATTGCATTAACAACCACGAAAGTCTGCCTTTTAGTTTTACAAATCAAGCTCATATTCGTTCTACTTCCATTAGTACTAAAACACTGGATTCTAGATGTCAAAAGAGTCTTGGAGCTAAAGCAGTCAAGCGCAACGGCGCCGTTTTCTAAGCTCTTAAAATGAGCTATTCCAATCGACGAACAACCCGCCATCTTTGATAAACAGTTTCGACAAAGAGTAGAGTTTTCTAGCACCAATTTAGGTACTTGGTAGCAGAAATGCTGCAGAAAATAGTATCAAAGAGTTTCATTTTTACAGCAATACAAGCGAGAAAAGAGTAAAGTTACAATTTGTGATGATGGGACTATAAAAGATCGAAATTTGAAGCAGGAAAGCTTAACTTAAGAGGAAACCTGTGAGGGTGTAATGATATTTGTAGAAGGCAACAACGGCAGATAGAGAGTGGTAAGCGGCGTCGTATTTGGGTGGAGGGAAATGCAAGCGTGATTGGAAGTGGCGGCTCGCCAGAGGTATTCGGCACGTGGGAAAGTCCACACGCGTGAGGAGTAGTAGGGTTTTTCAATATTTATTTTATTAGAGCATCCACAATAAGGGACGTCCGCCCGCCCTTGCCACATGTTAGTGGC
Source organism: Salvia hispanica (assembly GCF_023119035.1). NCBI lineage: Eukaryota > Viridiplantae > Streptophyta > Magnoliopsida > Lamiales > Lamiaceae > Salvia > Salvia hispanica. The sequence continues at coordinate 5,416,582 of NC_062966.1, read as the reverse complement.
TAGGGCGTGGCGGACGTCCGTTAGTGCGTTAGGCTAATGCAACGAACGAAGGGTTGGACGTGGACTAACTGGTTAGCTACTAATGCAACGAACGAAGGGTTGGACGTGGACTAACTGGTTAGCTAATCTCTAGCCTATCGTTGGCCGCTTATTGCGCGGCGAGCGATAGGCTAATGGATTGTTTTTTTCTATTAATACTTTATATTTATAACACATTGCACTTCATTTTTTTATAAATACCAACAATTACAATGAATTAATCGTATTTCTCAATTTATTTTCTAGGCTATTGCTAGCCTAATGCTAGGTTGTTACATGGTTAGCTATTGCTAGATTGTGGGAAGGGCATGATGATGTGCCTTAATGAGTTTTTGGCTAGCATATGGCCAGTCCGTCACTATTGTGTGGATGCACCTCGAATTTATTTTGGTTTTGAAGATAAATAGAAATAAGTAATTACTCTCTCTGTCCGTGAATAGGAGTCCTGTTTTTTTATTTTAGTCCGTCCGTGAATAGGAGTCCCGGTTCACTTTTACCATAAATGTTAATAGGGTCCCACCTTCCACTAACTCATTCTACTCACATTTCATTTTAATATATACAAGTGGGACCCCTATTCCACTAAATTTTTTCCACCCACTTTTCTTAACATTTCTTAAAATCCGTACTGTCAAGATATGAGACTCCTAATGGTGGACGAAGCGAGTATAACAAAGCACACAAATTATACTCCATCCTCAAAAAATAGATAAACTTGTAAATAACACGAGTTTTATTGTGTAATTGGAAAAAGTAAGAGCGAGATGCCAAAAAGAAAGAGAGACAGAAAAAAATAGTAGAAGTAGTTTTAGTGGATTATATGGTTCATATTATTAGTGGTGTATAATTGATAAAAAAACTTTCCGTATTTTGTCTTGGGATGATCGAAAATGGCATAACTAGTCTATTTTTGAAGCACAAAGTCTAACAATAGGGACAAACTTTTTTCTATTTAACAAATAATTGTTCCATATTGTTATTTGATTGTGATTTGGTTGTTGGTATTATAAATATCTCCTCTAAATCCGTGTTTGATACAATTCCTACAATTCACGTTAAATCTTATTCCATTTCTTTCTTTTGATTTCCAACTCATCACAACCTAGAACTCATGAAAGTATCCTCATAAGATTCGTGACAGAAACCGAGAGTTTGAAGAGCTGCCGAATCCTCAATTCAACTCTAAACGTGGTAATCTTTTTCATCGATGCATATCTCAATTGGTCACCATGTATCAAAATCAAACATCAACAATTTCTGTTGACAAAAATTGAATCTGCCAAGTTCAAAGAGTCACCCTTTTTGGCCTTACAGATAATTTTTTGGGAATTTAATTCGACATCGTGGTGGAAAATACGATGAGCCAACGGAGGAAATATGGGCGTGAGCGGCCGACCGACTCGCACGCGACGCCTTGGACGGCCGCCGAATAATCGAAAATATGAAAAAAATCGAGAAACGAAATAAAAGACTTTAATTAGAGTCCATGCATTCTAATTAGGAGTTTTCTCGTGTTAATTGTTGTGTTTCGTAAGACTTTAATCCGGAAAGAGGAAATACACAAGTGCGAGATCTTTTAAGTGAACGAGGTGGGCTTTCTTTTAAGTATCGTTCATGAAATATTTTGGGCTTTATTCCCAGTGATGATAAATACTTTGACGTGATATGAATGATTGTTATGCCGTGTTTTGGATATTTGTGGAATACCTATCTGCCCTGACTTTGTGTTGGATGCCTGACTGTGTGTTAGATGTCTGGCTTTGCAGGCTTTGCCAGAGGATTAATCGAATTCGGATTTAAGTGTGGGCCGCAAACCCCACTTAGACTAGTGTACACCATGTGGGGACCGTGAGCCATTTATCGCGCATTTGGACGATCCAGTGACCGTCGTGGAACGTGGCCACATTCTTGGCACACAAGGATACCTTCAGATAAGGTATGGTTGATGGAAAATGTCTGCGCGGACGATTTTGATGAAATTGGAAATATTTTGTATACTTGGGTTATTTTGAAAGCTAAACCCCAAGCTCAATCGAAATTGGCAGATAATTATTTTTATGCAAATATTTTCACCAACTATCCACTGAGTATCTTTTCAAGTACTCAGCCCTGCATACGTTTTCCCTATGTGCAGATTGAGCATTGACAAGTCGTGGTGGGTGTTGAGTAGAGCCTCTAAAGTCTACTTGTTATCCTGTACGGAATGGGTCGTGTCTTCATACATGATTCCATCCTTGTACTCTTATTTGTTTTTGTTGAACTATTTATCTTTTGAATAATGTATTGCGCACCAAAATACATTAAACTTGATCACTCTGAATCATCTTTTTAAATGATTAAATAAGTTACTATTTGGTCTATTAATGTCCAAGTGTGATTTTGCCTCAATTCCCCTTTCTTCCCCGCTTCTTGTATCCCACCCAGTCGCGATAAACCATTTTTTCTATCCTAAAAAAGGCCGGACGTGACAGAGTGGTATCAGAGCTTACGTTCTTCCAAGCTCTGGATCCAAGAGTCTTTTTCAACCTTGGTCTAGTTTGTATGCCTAGACCTAACTAATTCAATTATCGAAGACTCAACACCCGACAGGTGATGCTCAACCACGGAAAAGAGGTACATTTTGTTTTCAAATGAAGAAAATGAAATTTTTGATGATGTAGAGAAAAGCGAGGTCTTTGAACTTTAGTGAAAATGGGTGAAGTCCCAATTTTTATGATGACTATTTTCGAACATTTGGGAGATACAAGGTGGGAAAATGTTCGTGGAATGTGAAAATTTAGAAAGTGTGAGTTTTCAAAAGTGAATAATTGTGGTGTTCCTTTGAACTACTTTGCGATGTGATATGTGGATGTGAAATGCGACAATGATAATATGTCGGTGATTTGATGCTGAAATGTGAAGTGGGTGTTTATGCATGTTCGAAGTGATTTTGTTAAGTGTGGACTATGGATGTGAATATGTGCCTACGCATGTGAACATAGAAGGCTTGAGATATAGACTAGTCCGAACAATTGAACAATAGTTGTACGTTGACAACTTTTTAAACACTATACACGTTATCGTTATTGCTCATTCATTTTGTTGATTTCAATCACGTTGAAACTTTCATGCGTAACATACGTAAAATAAAATACAAGTGTAACATAGTTATAACCAATCCAAAATTTTCATAACTTCCCAAAACATGCCTCAACGAGTACTAAGCATCTCAATCACAACTCGAAACAAAAAAAAAACGTGGAAAGACCCACTACATAAATCCAAAGTACTAAAACAAAACATCATCAAACAATTAAACTCTAAAATCAAAACTAGTCCTCGGCCTCGAAGTCGCTAAAAATCCTAATAGGATCCCACGTAGTCTTCCCATGCGTGTTGGCGAAGATCTCATCAACAAGAGGAGATAGCTGCTCCTCCGGGATCACATGCTCTACTATATGCACTAGTGGCATCTCGGGTATCGTCATGTAATAAGTCAGGCCAGGCTGTGCCCCGTACCCATACCTTATGGGTAAAATATAATCCAGATAGTAGAATGGTCCACTCGGCGGAAGGGGTGGAAGGTACTCATATGCGGCCTCATAAGGGGAGCTGGAATAACGGGTGGTGGCTCTAGTGGAGGTGGGGGAATGAACTTAGCCTCCTCTACCCCCGATGTCTTTGTGTAGGGTCCCTCCTCGGGGACCTCATCCTTGTCCGGGTCCCCCTCCTCCACCATTGCCTTCCCCTTCCCCTCCTCCTCAACATGCTCTTTCTCCTCCTACCCGCCATCGCTTATCTCGTGGCCATCGCCCTCCTCGTCGTAGTCACTTTCCTCGCCAGACTCTTCCTCCTCTGAGTCATAGTGGTCTCTATCCTCGATGCGGACCCTCTTGGCCCTCACTGATCGGGACGACTCGCCCTGCTCTCTCTCTGAAGAGTGCACAAAGGTAAGTCCAATGGTCTAGTAGGTGGCTCCATTGTAGAAGCAGGTGGCGGCCTCTCTGGATGGTCTACCAGCACATTAAACATGACCTTTGCAAACCCCTTCATGTCTCCATCCAATGCGACCGAGGGTGGGTTACATCTAAAAAACCGTTTGGCCGTAGCCTAAGCCTACTCGCTTCACTCCTTGGGCAGAGCGCCTACCAATAGCACGATGCCATCGTACCCTCCCACTCCGTAGGGATGAGCACAATGCCAACACGACCAAAAGCGTGCCGCAAACTCCACAATGCTCTCCCCCATCGTTCTACGGCAGGCATAGAACCTATCTACGCACCGACGTCTTGTCTCAAAAGCTAGGGTACTCTTACGAGGGGTTGTGCAGTACGTGTCATCTACAGAAAAAAGATAAGACAAGGCCTCTCTGTAACGCTCAAGAATCGATAGAGTATTGAGAAAAGAATGCGATATGTGATATGTGTGAACCAACGTGTGAAAAGATGCGAAGAAACGTGTAAAGTGGTAAAAGTTCTCGTTATTAAGTTCACCATCTAAGGATAGAATGGTTCAAAATTCATTATGCTTTTTTTGAAATGTGTAGAGATACCCCAAAGAAACGCCTAAAATTTGACCTCATCAAACAAGAGGGTTGGGAAGGAAGATATCGCGATCCGCTCGCCTTCATCCAACGCTCTACTTCCCCTTCGTCGTATGTTTGGAAAATTAGGAGTTCACTCCAATTTATAATCATTTGTTCAAACCATCGCCTAGGAAAGCGGTTAAAAAGTTGTGAGCGTACAACTATTTTTCAAGTGTTTGGACTAGACTATATCTCAAGCCTTCTATGTTCGCATGCATAGGCTCATATTCAAATCCGTAGTCCACACTTAACAAAATCACTTCAAACATGCATAAACATCCACTTCACTTTTCAACATCAAATCATCGATATATTATCATTGTCGCATTTCACATCCACATGTCACATTGTAAAGTAGTTCCAATGATCGCAACAATTATTTTCACTTTTGAAAACTCACATTTTCCAAAATTTTCACATCCCACTAACATTTTTTCACCTTATATCTCCCAAATGTTCGAAAATTTCTGACACACGGTCAGCATAAAATTTGGGACTTCACCCATTTTCATAAAAGTTCAAAGATATCGATTTTCTCCATATCATCAAACAATTTTATTTTTCTCATTTGAAAACAAAATGTACCTCTTTTTAATGGTTGAGCATGACGTGTCGGGTGTTGAGCCATCAATAATTGAATCAGTTGGGTCTAGGGATACAAACTAGACCGAGATTGAAAAAGACTCTTGAATCCAGAGCTTGAAAGAACGTAAGCTCTTCTATCACGCCTATTTCTAAGGATAGAAAGAACGGTTTATTGCGACTGGGGAGGAATATAAGAAGCTGGGAAGAAAGGAGAATTGAGGCAAAATCACACTTGGACAGCAATAGACCGGATAGTAATTTATTTAATCATCCAAAAAGATGATTCAGAGTGATCGAGTTTAATGTATCTCGGTGCGCAATGCATTATTCAAAAGATAAATAGTTCAGCGGAAGCAAGCAAGAGTAAAAGGATGGAATCATGTATGAAGAACGACTCATTCCGTACAGGATAACAAGTAAACTTTAGAGGCTCCACTCAACACCTACCACGACTTATTAATGCTCAACGTGCACATAGAAAAAACATATGCAGGGGTGAGTACTTGAAAAGATACTCAGTGGACAGTTGCCGAAAATATTTGCATAAAAATAATTGTTAGCCAATTTCGAGCGAGCTTGGGGTTTTAGTTTTCAAAATAACCCAAGTACACAAAAGTATTACATTTCCATAAACGTCGATTGATGAATCATTTTCCATCACCCATACCCTATCTGAAGGTATCCTTGTGTACCGGGAATGTGACCACATTTCACGACAGTCATTGAACCGGCCAAATGAATGACAAATAGCACACAGTCCCCACATGGTGTACACTAGCCTAGCGGGGTTTGAGGCCCACACACACTTAAACCCGAATTCGATTAATCCTCGGGCATAGCCAGGTATCTAATACACAGTTAGGCATCCGACACAAAGTCAGGGCAGATAGGTATAACACAAAAAAATCCAAAACACGGCATGACAATCATTCATTTCACGTCAAAGTATTTATCATCATCGGGAACAAAGCCTAAAATATTTTCATGAACGATACTTAAAAGAAAGCCCACCTCGTTCAATTAAAAGATCTCGCATTCGCATATTTCCTTTTTCCGGATTAGAGTCTCACATAACAAATCCCTTTAAACATAAAGTTAGTAACACAACAATCAACGCGAGAAATCTATTAATTAGAATGCATGCACCCTAATTAAAGTCTTTTATCTCGTTTCTTGATTTTCGCATATATTAAATTATTCGGCGGCCGTCTAAGGCGTCGGTCGGCCGCTCACGCCCATATTTCCCCCTTTGGCTCCTCGTATTTTCCACCGCGATGTCGAATTAAAATTCCTAAAGAGCATAATTAAATTATCATACTATTTTTCCTCGAAATTATTTTTATTTCGTACTTGAGATAAAACTATTCGTACTTCGCATTATTCCGAATTTAATTAAATAATTCCCCACCATAAAATTACTTATAGGCCCAAAGATTTATTCAATTAGAACCCACTCTTAGTCCTCCAATTTAAATGGTGAGGCCCAACTTAATTAAAAAGAAAAGAGGGAGCCCAAAAAGGAGTAGCCCAAATATACTCCCATCCTCCACAATCGCTGCTTCAACGCCACGCCGCCGGTATCGCCGTCGCTGCTACTCCAGCGTCTGATTCGTTTTCCCAAATCGACACTCCTCCCCCCCAGTTTGAAGAAATCCCCAAATTGGTTAGCCCTAGTTCCACCGTCTCCGATTCACCCCACACCGCCGCCGTTCTGTCATCGCCTCCGACACCACCGCGGTTGCACTCCGGCGGTCAATTGTACGCCGCTGGTTTCGTTCTCTCCGGCTGTGTCACGGAGTAGCACTGGCGTTTGCTGCTCACCACCGCTTCTGCTGTTGTACCCATCAGCCATCGCTCTCCGCCGCCGCTGTCCACTCATTCCAGTCCGATTCGCCGGGAAGACACGGTCGGCCACTGTCCAGTTCAGACCGGAACAGCCCCGACTAACCCCGAAGATAAGTTCTTTACTTCCAACTTATGTTCTTTTTCGCGTTTCAATTTGGTTACAGCGTTCGATTGATGTTAATGTTTGAGTTGTTCGTGTGGGAGTAATGGATGATGCTAACATGCTAAATGTTCATGATTTGGAACTGGGAAGGAATTATACCTCTGTGAGTGAAATTGGTGATGACTCCTTGAACTTGGCAGATTCGTTTGCTGTCAACAAATGAATATGCTTGATTTTCCGAAAGAAGTGCGAAATCGTGCTATGAACGGATGGATAGGAATTACCTATAGTTCACTTGGTTGTTGGATGAGAACCAGGGATGAATCCTCAGATTTCTGCCATGAATTTCATGTGAAAAGGATGAGTTCCTGGTTGTGTGATGGACCCCACCATAACTTATCATGAATGTGTGTCTGTATTAGTTGATGGAGGAGGAATTGTAGTAGGCGATCCATTCCGGGAAGAAAGAAGAAGAGAGGAGAGGATTGGGCGGGCTCAAGAATTAAACATCTCCCACATTTTATTTATTTGTTCTAGTTCATAGGCCCAAAATGATTCATTTTGTTGTAAATAAATCAAGCCCAAAACTTATTTATTATTCACTGTACTTTTAATTTCCATGGCCCAAAGCCATCGAGTACCAACATGGGACTTTCTTATTTTATTATTGAAGGAGCCCAAAGTGTATTATTTTATTTGTATCTCTTCAAAACTTTAATTAATATCGTCGCCAGTTCCCAACGCAAACTTCAAAATCGATCCATAATTCAAAACACACCGTGTACTTCGTAGTACTCCTACTTAAAATTAAATTCCACGAAGATCGAAGATAATATTCTTTTCTACCGAACCAAATCACACTACGCAAGTAAGATAATTAAAAACATATTACACACTCCCTTTCGCGCAATCCAACAAAAGAAATAGTCCCTTTGTGTTATGCCAAGAACTACAATAATTCATTCCCAAAGAATATTATTTGTGCAAGCCCAAAATATTTAGCGAAGAATTAAATATTAATTTTTAGAAAATTCGAATAAATAACCATATTGCATTCAATAAAAAAGAAATTTGTTACTCGAAAATTCGCAGGTTTTACACGTTTTCAATGAATTAATTAAGAACGTTTGGTAAGAATTAAACAGATAATAACGGTACAAAGGAGAAATTTAAAAAGCTCCCTTCCTAAGCAATATAGTCCTATTATTTGCAGCATTAATTTTTTGAAATTTGAAAAGGTGCAAAACTTAGTAAGATATGAATTAACTCTATTATATACTAATTTTATAATAAAATATAGATGAAATGAGATAGTGAAATAAAAAGTGGAAAGTTGAAATTCCTAGATGGGAGCTCACATGTGTATGTGCGCTCAGTTAAAAATATTACCTTCATTTAGGAAAAATAATCTTAGTGTTGGATGGAAATTTTTTTTAATGCAATAATTATTAAAACGTGAGAGGGATAGATATAAAAAACTGTTTAAAAATTATTAGTGGAAAATCATTTTAATAAAGAAAAAAGTGATTACTTAAAGTAGACAAAAACTAATTGACGATCCAAAGTAGAAATAGAAGATTATTTTGTAAACAAAGAAGTATATACAGGCCATCATGAAAACAGCTTCTTTTGCACAGTTTGTTTTTTGTGGTTTTTTTATTCCTTATATCCATTTCTAAGAACATGCATAAATAAACTCAGACATACAAATAATGGAGTTAATCAAAAACTACAACTTGCAGCTCAAATCTTCTGAAACAGAGTCCCAGAATCATTGGTTAAATAGAACCAATATATAAATCCAAAGATATGTAGTGATATCCCTCGATATTTGTATCCTATTCTACAGAAAAAATGTAACTAGAAAGGCAAAAGCCAAAAAGGTGCAAGAATATAGGATCAGCTGCCCATAATGTAGAAAACAAAAATTGTAGAGATTCTTCATTGATTTAAAAAACACCATTATCATGGCGTTCAGGCATTAATTAATTAATCAAATCTGCAGTTAATGAGAAGTGAGATTTTTTCAAAATTTAAGTTCAGTTTTTGTGTTTAGTTCAACTAGTGCAAGAAAATCCAAATAATTCAAATTATTCATTTATCTGCCAATGAGCACCTTATGATAAATTGATCAACTCAATATTATTTACTAGTATATTTCGTTAGTATTGTGTGTTTATGCAATAATATTAGAAGACCAAACATTTTCTATTCCAAAAATCGATTGCCCTAAAATTTATTCAACTTTTTTTAAGGTTTTGACTTATTTATGAATTTGCAATAATGTAGTAAGTTCATTAAAAATAATACCAAAATATAAAACTAATATAATGTTAAGAAATTGAAGCCAGATACAAAACTGATACATAGAACAAAATGATATTTGTAATGGTAGAGAATGAAAGAAGTGCCCTCATCACCAGTGGGCTTGATTTGAATTACCTGAGTTCAACAAACTTAAGTCAATAACAAAACTGAAAATTACTTGCTTGAATGCTTTTGAGGTTTCAATGAACATCAAACTCACGAATCGTAGGCAGAGAATGACGTACCTTGTCTTATAATCGTAACAAAATTGGGGGTAATGAAGTTTGCCATATTTATGTGCCAAAGCTACGATCGCCAGCATCTCCAAGTCCGGGAATTATGAACCTGAAAAATGACCAGCAATTATAAAATCTACCAAAAAACAAAAAGTTTAATGTAAGCCAAGCAACCATTGATAAACTCCCTTGAATTACTAGCCTACCCTTTCTCGTTAACAGTTGGGTCGAGGATTCCAGCATACACATGAAGCCTGAGATTCAATAAGAGATAGTTACTTAAACCATACATCGCAAAAGCTTATCACCAGAATCATCAAATATATTTACCCAGGGAACTTCTCGCTTAATTTCTGAAGGGCAGGAGGAGCAGCGACGGCAGCTATCTGAAGCAAAAAGCAAATGCCAGAACCACGTAAAGTGGCTATCCACAATTAAGATATGAAGCCAACGATGTGAATCAAACTATAAGCAATGGTGTAGCTACAATGTGAATTAAGATAGAAGTAATTTAACATGGAAAACCAACCACTTTTATTTGCTTGTTGTCAACGCCTCGATCCTTTATCAATTGTATAGCTGCAACCACGGTACCACCTAAAACATTATGAGAAGAAACATCAAACCATGTCACCAATCACCATCAGAAGAATGTGCAGAATACTTCATTTAATGTACACACTTTCAGCAACATTGATATAAAATCCTCTGCTCCTGAAATGCTCAAACCTATCTGCCAATAGCTATATTTTAAAAGGATTTTTTCCTGTACATGAATTTGTGAAACTCCTGTGGGTATCTACTATCTAAAACTTAAACGATGAGCTTGACGTAGAGAAGGCTTTCTTTCAGCTGAAGAGAAACCCATATTATTGTAACATTGGCAGTACACATTTGTTATAATGTTAACAATATCTGAAAATCTTTACCTGTCGCAAGCATGGGATCTACCACGAATACTCGAGAGCCTTCAGGAAATTTATCTGGCAGCCTATTTTAAAGTGAAAAGTTGATCAGACTCAGACTATTGGAAAGCCTGACTTAAATAGCAACTATTAAGATCAAGAAGAAACTGGAGGCAAATCTAAAACATTTTCTTGAGCTTGCAGTTATAGAATATAGATTGAGTGAAGAGTTCAATGCACAAGACAGGATTTGAAACATGTAGAACACATTTAATCTACTTCACCGCTATAGACTTTGTTTGCCATCTCTACTTACTTGTTCAAATATACAGATGGCTGAAGTGTTTCTTCATTTCGGCCGATACCTAGCATTATTAGATCCAGTCAAAAGGAAATTTTTAGGTAGGACAAACATGAGTTAATCATAATATAAACTCAATGAATCAAAGATAATGCACGAGTAAACAACTACATCAACAAGTGAGTTTGTAAACTGTAGCACCATAGCCAGGGAAAACAGGCATTCAAAATGTATAATGTTTGAAATGTTATCCATTTTAGTAATAAGAAAAACAACATATCCATACCTAAATGATATGTATTCATCGCTGGCAAAACTGATGGTGCATGCTCTGCCAAAGCCAGGCCAGCTCTCAATATGGGCACAATCTGTAGGATAACGATTGTTGCAAGTCTTAAGCGAAATATCCAACTACTAAAGTAAAAAATTTAAGACAAAATGTTACAACTTCATTCAGAATCATATAAAAGGTAGAGAGTAGAATGATGTTTGAGATTGAGACTAACTGCAATGGGTTCCCTTGGATCAATAAATTCCACTGTTGTAACACCCATTGGCGACGGGATCTCTCCGCTGATAGTTGGCTGACAGTAATTAAAAAAACACCAAACTTTAGGTCAAATTTGTATCCATAGATAGATATTCTAGCAATAAGCTTAACATACATCCCTAAATAAACTAAAAGTCTACAAATTGCTTTATCAAGAAACACAAAGTTAGCTCTTTTTCAGTTAATTACAAATGAAAAAAACACAATGCAGCATCAGCTATCCAAAATAGGAGTTATGAAAGAACTCACAAGCCACTCCCTTGATGCCTCATATATCAGCAATCTCCCAAGCTCAGCCATAGCATTCTCTGAAAAAACATAATCAAACATTTAAAGAAGAAAAAAAGAAATCTTCATAATATATTTAAAAAAAGGGTAGAAAAAGAATATTCCATGGCCTAAGTTGGACTTACTGAATACGGGGCAAGGCGTCTGCTCATTCCGAAGAACTGAAATCCAGTGCTTAATTAAAGGGTGCGGCGGGACGACCACCTACATCATAATCCGCAATTAATTAACTAATTACAAACATTATTCGAATTAATCCGAAAACTCACCAACATTCTGTTGCCAGACACAACAGAATTCTCCACCGTCGCTTGGCAATTCATGGAAACGGCGCGGCGTTGTCGACAATCCGAGTGCAAACCCTGACGATTGCTATAAATATTAAACAATCTGAGCAAATCTTTCCTAAAAAGTCAGGATGTAATTAAAAGAAAATAAAAGAAATATTACTCCCTCCGTCCATAAAAATTCGTCAAAGTTAGTGGATTGTGGATTTTACTTTTAAAATATTAGTTTTATAATAAAATATGAGTAGAAATGAGTTAGTGGAATATGGGGTCCACTACTAAAAATAATAAAAATGAAATGGAACAAATTTTAGGGGACGGACGGAAATGGAAAACTGAAACAAATTTTCATGGACAGAAGGAGTAATGATAGCGATTACGCGCGTGAGGAATGACGCACCGTTGCCTTAATTAAATGTGGTGAGGCTAATAAGAGTGGAGAATTCATAACGGCGAAGCCCATTTTTTATGATTAAAAAAAAGGGTGATGCCACTTTATGGCTTGGCCATAATCAGATTTTACAATCAAATTTAATGCACTTAGAAAGTATCAAAATTCCATGACTATCTTACCCTTTGCTTTAAATCATCCAGAAACATTTGCTGCTTTATATATACGTTCTATACTAGTAGTAATTATTTCTTCTCTTATTTTCCAAGATTTTATTTCGTCTTAGTCATAGTATTTGTTCATGAAGGTGACTTAATATACATAAGGCAGTGGAAACGGAATATTAAAATAGTAAGGCATTTCCAATTAAAAGTAATATCACTAGTATATTTAATTGAAAATAAATACTACTATTTACTTACATTTTTATTAATTTTTTAGTTTATATTGTTTTAGTTTGATGGGAAAATTGATATTCCGCTTTAATGTTATAAGTTTGTAACGCAGTCTGTATTTTAGTTCATACTAGTAAATTTCATTCAATTGTTATTCAATTCAATTGTAAATTTGGGATTTCATTTAGTCTTAATATGCAATATTTTTAAAATTTATTAATAATTTATAATAATTCAATACATCATAAATATAATAAGTAAATATATAGGACTACCAATATATATACTATACGTAATATCATAATCATAAATAATAACTTTTATACAATATTAATACAAATACGTATTATTAATATTAATTTAAGATACTACCCCATATTATAATAATTTGATTAAGAAGAATTCATAATAATAACTTCATACACCATAATGTTACTTAATATTAATGTATATAATAAACTAGAAAGGAGTATATAAATTTATAATTAAATATATTAAGTAATGACATTATGCTACACGATATCAAACTATAGCCATTTCTGTTACTTTAATTTACTAGTAGTACTTATTCTTATTATTCCCAATGTTCTTAATAATTTAACACCATTTAATTCGATACGAGTTTTTATAAATATAATAAAAAATTGATTGAAAAAGTTAGTGACATACAGGTCCTATTTTTATATATTAGTTTTATAATATAATATGAGTGAGAATGAGTTAGTGGATTGTGATCCATTATAAAAAAAATGGTAAAAGTGAAAGATGACAAATTTTTAGGGACGGACGAAAAAGAAAATAAGTAACAAATTTTCAGGAATAGAGGGAGTATTATTTTTTTAGAATCGTAGTTACTAGTATAATTTAATTGTAATCATATGATTAGACTTATCCATTTTGGAGTGTTAAAGTAAATGTTATTCAATCCGTTAAAATACTCTTTCTGGCTTAAAGCCTTAAAGAATATGCATTTGGGTTCGTCTCGATTTTAATACAAAATTAGTAAAATAAGAGAGGGGTAGAGAAAAAAAGTAATTAAAATATTATTAGCAGAGAATGGATCTCACGTCACTAGAGAAAAAATAATTTCCAAAATTAAAAAGTGTATATTCTTGTTGAACTAATCAAAAATGAAAAAATATATGTTCTTGTAGGACGAATGGACTAAAAAAAAGTGAATAAAGTAAAGAGTAAAGTAAGAAAACAAATAAATTAAAGTGAAAAAAATGTTAATTACCTCGACTATAACGGAACTTTCCTAAGTGAAAAAATTATTTAATTATAATGGAAAATTTCTGATATGGAATAAACGTACATGCTTAATTAATTCAAGATTAATTGTGCAATAAACATACATACTTCATTAGGATCCGATAATAATTATTTTTGGGAAATAGAGTTTGTAATTAGTAAAGACGGAAATTAGTTTCAACATTTAATTTGAAATTAAATATGTATTCTCTCTCCAAAATTGGAAGGAAAGAGTGATTTGTGTAAAACTAGTTAAGCACTATCTAAAACTATTATTTTATTATATTACTTTTGCAATTATTTACAGAAATACCACCATGTGGCCAGCCACATTGTGGCCGCATAGCATTATTGTAAAAAAAAAAGATTCCAAAGAAACTGGGAACGAATCCAATTTCTTGAGCACGGCACGTAGACTTACCTTCTTCTCTCATTTCCATAAATACCACACGAATAATATTTGGAAATAAGTGCAACATTTGCAGCTATGATTTCTTGATTAATTAATGGAATGATTCGTACCTAATCAAAACTAATGTAAATCGTTTCTTATTTACCGCAGTCAAATCTTATAAGCTATTTCATTTTCCTTTCTCCATTAAAGATAGTTATAAAATTTTGGAATTCAATAATGACTAGGGGTGCTTAACCGTTTCTCCGGTTCTCGGTTAACCGGAATCGAAACAGAAACCGACCGGTTAATTGAGGAGCCGGGAACCGGAAAATCAGTTCCGGTTTCGGTACCGGTTCCTATTTTTTGAAAAATATTGGTTCCAGTTCTAACCAGAACCGATCGGTTCTTAATCGGGAACCGAATTGCATTTTAATTTCAATTTTATTTTATATTTTAAAATAATATTTTATACTATATGTATATATGTGTGTGTATGCTGCTATGTGCGTGCGTATATGTGTTGTGTGCGTGAGTAAGTTGTTGTGTGTGTGTTTGTACATGGTTGTGTGTGTATGTTGCTATTTTTTTGGTTAAATGTTGTTGTGTGTGTTCATGTGTCGTGTGTGGGTGTTTTGCTGTGTTGTTAAATAATGATGTGTGTGTGCATGTGTTGCTTTTATATTTTGCAGATTTATGCTGTTTCTTTTATTTTCTTTCTGTTTGTTTTTTTAGTATTAGATAGTATATGGAGTAATATTTAGGAGTTGATTTCTTTTAGGTATTGAACATAAAATTGTCGTCTTGTCGGTTAGTTTGTGTGAGTTTGATTGAATTTTTAGTTATTTAATATATTGAAATTTTAGTTATTGGATGATAAATATTGAATCATTTATATCTTTATTCAAATAAATTCGGATTAAATACTAAAAATCGATTCCGGTTTCGAACCGGAATCAATTGGTTCTTAACCGGCCGGTTCCGATCTAGTTCCGATTATGAGATTCATGAAAATTTAAAACCGTATAAACGGTCAACCGGTCCGGTTAAAACCGGAACCGACCGAATAAGCAGGCCTAATAATGACAACCTCCGAATCCATGAGAAAAATACATAATCCTAGGTATGCACACGTTCAAAAACCGCCAGTTCCAATTCGGAACTAGCGGTTCACGGTTTAGAAATTTCTTGAACCTGAACCGGCCCGGATAGTTTTTTTGGTGGTTCCGACAGTGGTTCAGAACCATCGGTTTTTGGCCTAAACGGGCGGCGCCAAGCCGATTCGGCGGTTCGTTTTTTTTTTTTTTTTTTTTTTTTTTTTTTTTTTTTTTTTTTTTTTTTTTTTTTGTCTTTTTAGTCTTTATTCATCTAAGAAATGTGTGTAAATAAAATTTAAACAATAAAGATAAAAATTGCAATTTTATTGATATAAATTTAAACGAGATTACAAGTTACAACTATTGCAATTTACAACTTGAAGTCTTAACGATAAATTTAAATATTTGTTGCTTTTTTAATTGTCTATTTTTATCATTATTATATAAATTATATTCATAGTTGTTTTTTCACACATTTTAATCAATACATTGAGAAAAATGAATAACATACCTACATTTAAATCCAATTATTTGAACTATGTCCACATTCTGTAAATTTACAAATTATGAGCAACATGCAACATTCAAATTTAATTAAACTATTCAAACTACACTATTCTAGTTGATGCTATTATTAACTATAAATTTGTCTTAGAAAAAGAATTATGACAAAAATAAATATAAAAATAGTAAATAATAAAATATAAAAAATAAAGAAAGTTTTGTCTTCTATATTAGAAAAAGAATAATGAATGGTCTAAACATGTACATGAAAGAAAATATTTCAACATATTTTGTCCTACGTCGAAATTGAAACATAAAATATTCAAGGATGTCTTTATTATGAAATTTTTGTATTTATTATTTTATGAAAATTGATTTTTAAATATAAAAATTAATTTTTATAATTAATAAATATATTTTTTTAAAATTTTATTTGAACCGCCTGTTCGAACCGTTGAACCGGCGGTTTGGAACCGACGGTTCCGGTTTCTGAAAATCATGAACCTGAACAGAACCGTCAGGCGGTTCGAACCGCCGCCGCCGGTTCTAATTCCGGGTTACGAACCGGCGGTTCGGTTCAATTTGTGCATGCCTACATAATCTCATTACAAGTGTAACTATTCATAATTGCGTATGAGAATACGAATAATAAGATAGAATATTTATACCATTGTTATTAGGGAAAGCATGTTTCGAGCACGTTGCACCGATAAAATTGCTAAACAATAGAATTTTGAAGATTGATAGTAATTAACTTTTATGTCTTGATTTTTCTTGAGCTTTTGTTGAACTAGCCTTGATTGTTGTAAGTCACTAATCGGTGATAGCTTTGATTGATTTATGTTTATGTATTCATACAAAAATTGTCACATAAGTATTGATGCATGATAGAGAGAAATCATTGTAAAACTTGAGTCGGATGAACGTAGAACTAATTATAATAACTAAAAAGTTAGTGAAATCATTATCCTTAAAATTTCACTATTTGTCTGATATATCTCCTTTACATTTATTTATTTCTGTTTAGTTTCACAATTTTAAGACCAAAACCCTATCTCATATCACAATCCACCAAAGATGATATTGTCTTCTAGAGATATTTCTAATAAGGTTTTATTATAAAAAACCTAGTTAGTTGAAATTTATTCTAAATAAACTCTTGGAATTCTTTGGAAAAATAAATTAATTAAATTTGAGATAACAACAAACTCGAATAATCAATGTACATTAAAATGTTTTAAACACAAGAAATAAATTAAATTGAAAAGGGCCCAAATGACTTTAATCAATATTTGAATAGTAAGTTAATACTAATTACGATAGTTGTACCAATCAATACACATAACGTAAAAAATTAAATTAGGTTCAAAATTTGTAAGGTTGGAAACCTATTAGCTTTAGATCTAAACAAATATGATTGGATCCCTAGCAAATTCCCAAGTAGTCCACTATAAAATGCTTAAAGAGAATTAGATCACTACACACAGTTGTCTAAGTGGAACTCCTCCTAGATTCGGGCATGTTCAAGTTCCTTGTTATAGTAAGAAATGGGCTCAAATCTGACCCTTTATGGGCGTTCAAGGAGCAAGCTTCAAATGTGGAGGGCCCTAGTTATATATCTGGCCCGCACTGTTCTTTGTTGTTATGTGCAGAAATGAATTCTCCGTAATTTGGTGGTATTTGAAACTTGCCACAAAGTCTACACCCAGAAATGGAGATGAATTGGCAGCTTTACCCATCCCAAATTCTTTCTCCCCCCAAAAATCACAAACTCAGCTGCAAAAGAATAAACTACAACATCCCTAATTTTCCGCATCTCTACTACCCACTCGATTCGTCGCCGTTCACGGTTCACAGTGTTGAAATCGCTTTTGCCACCATGTGTTTAGGTATGTGCTTCTTGCGTAACGCACAGTGGAAGGTGAATGTTCGTGCGGTGATCGGAGGGATTGCTGATCCGATCATGGGCGCCGCAGCTGGAGATACTCTGACGTCGATCAATAGACACGTTCGTGAGCCACTGCGGGTGGAATTCGGTGGCGGAGAAAGATGGGGGTGTGCGTGGAGGTGGCGAGGGGAGTTAAGAGCAGAGTTAGAGAGAGGATGTGGGGAATACGATTGAGGCGGTGATGGGAGTGGCGGAGATTGGAGAGTTGATCAAAGCTGCGTTGACGGCACGGAGGAGAGTGGGCGGAAAGGGTCTTCGCTTCAAGCGGTGGATGATTTCATGGTGGCGCTTCTCTCTCTTTGAGACAAATCTTAACCAATATTAATTTGTGGGTATTTTGGTCATATTAGTTTTTAGAACTCTGATAAAAAAATGACATAAAATTCCAAATTGTATAGTTCAAGTTTTGTATAGGGAACAATGAACAACAGAAATGGATGGGATATCTGTGGACCCTACACACCCAAATCTTACCGGTTTTAATTCTTCCCTACCCATAACAAACAACTTGAACAGCCCCACACTATCTCCAGCTGTGATATTTTCTCTTTACAAGACTTTAGAGTGACAATTTAGTGATCATGTAATGCTCAAATTTTGAGTAAATGTAATTTATTTGAAAATTCAAGATTTTAATCTTTTGATAGAGTGATGGGTTGCAAAACAAAATCTATAATAAGATATATCCTGACCCCTACGTACATGATTAGAAATCGAATTATAACATATATCTTGCTTTCAAAAATGTATTTAATTTTGTAAAATTAATTTATAAAGTATCAAAAGTTTTTCTCTGAGATACAACATTTAACCAAGTTTAATCAATACTGATTTGTGATCAAAATTTAGTGAAGTTTAAATACTTCTACATTGAACCATTCTCAATGCAATCTATATCGATTTTTGAAAAAAATTCAAATACCACCTACCCTTCCTTCCACTAAATATGAAACTCATGTTCCAACTCGTACAGTTAGTTTGTCAGCCCCTAACTTCAAGAGGTTGAGATCACAATAGTATATACCAAGTGCTTCCTTAAAAAATGAAAAAATAACTAATCAATTTACTAAATAATACATTATCTCCTCCGTTACGTAATTTGACCGTTTCCACAGGCACGTACATAACACCATTGTTTAGTAAACTGACATTCATATCTCTTATTATAACAAAATTATTAATGGTACGTAATTAGTTAAAAAATTTCTATATTTAAATTTTGTCTAATTTTAGAGACGGTCCAAAATAGTGAAACTAGTCAATTTTTTTAAAGGAAGGGAGTATTATTACTATAATTGTACTAATCAATACTCATAACGAAAAATATAATTATATTAGGTTCAAAATTTATTTAAGTTAGAACCTATTAGCTTTAGACCAATCCAAATATCGTTGCATCCCTAGCCAATCCCTAAGTAGTCCACTATAAAATGTTTAAAGCGAATTAGATAACAATACAAGTTGTTAAACAAAAGAATTTTTTTGAAAATCCTCTCCTACTAGAATTTGAAATTACTCTCTTTTTCTGTGATATTTTCTCGTTGCAAGGTTTAGAGTTTGACAATGTATTAATCATGCAATAATCAAATTTTGAGTAAATGAAATTAATTGATTTAAAGATTCAAGAATTTGATCTTTTTGGTAGAGTGAGGGATCGTGTCTAAATATTTTATTGTAGTAAGATATATCAAGACCGCTATAAACATGACTAGAAATCTAATTATTTCATATATTGCTTTCGAAAATATAGTATTTAATTTTGTAAATTGAATTTATAAATTTTCAGAAGTTTGTTTTCGAAAATATAGTATTTAATTTTGTAAATTTGATTTATAAATTTTCAAAAGTTTTTCTATGAGAATTTACATTGAACTGCAAGCTTAATCGATACTGATTTATGATCAAAATTTAGTGAAGTTAAATTAATACTTATATAATGTAGAATCGAACTACTCCTACATTGAACCATTCTCAATGAAATCTATACCAATTTTTTAAATGCAAATACGAACTCATGTTCCGACTCGAATAATTAGTTGTCAGCACCCAACTTCAAGAGGATGAGATTACAATAGTATATACCCAAGTGCTTCATTAAATAATGGGAAAAATAACTAATCAACTTAATATAACAATACATTGTCTCCTCCGTTAGTAATTTGACCGTTTCCACAGACACATAACACCATTGTTTAGTACATTGACATTCGATCACCAAGATTACTTCCTTTTATATCTCTTATTATAACAAAATTATGAGTAGAATCTTTGATATTTCTTGATATTCCCCATCAAATCGAAGACTAGTTAATTAGTAACATCAATTCATCAAATTTTACAAACTAAATATGTACTCATCACGACAGGTAGATTGATCAAGATTCATCCAATCCTGAAATTCCAGCTCACACTATCTAACCCAAAGTCTTTTTTTATTCACAAAATAAACATCAAAATCAATGCAGGCCCTTGCTAATTTTGTCCTTGAAAGATAATCACATTTTGAATCAACAAGGAAGGCTGAATTAGAATGGCCCCATTACCCAAAAACTCTATAGACCACTTCACTCACCCTCACCCTCTAACTGCAGCTGATGATATCAACCAAGAATTCTCCTGTGATGGCTGCAAGACTCTCGGAAACGGGAAGCGATTCCGCTGCAACGCCTGCGATTTCGACCTCCACGACTACTGCGCCACCTGTCCCCGCTCCCTCTCATCCTTCATGCACCCCCATCCCCTCACCCTCGTCCTACGGAAGCCGGCATCCGCCAAGGCCGCCCGCCTAGTCGACCGCGTCTGCGACCTCTGTCGCGAAACGGTAGATGGGCTCTTCTACCGGTGCAAGGAGTGCGAGTTCGACGTGCACCCACTCTGCACGCAGCTGCCGGAGAAGCTCAACCACGCCCTCCACACCATCCATCCTTTGATCCTCCAGTCCTCGCCTGCAGAGGGCTCCTGTGCCGTCTGCAGGCGCCTATGTGGCGGGTGGCGTTATGGGTGCCGTGTTTGTAGGGTTGACATTCACTTGGAGTGCGTGTTGGAACCCGTGGTCGGGTACCAACAACATGACCGTAGTATTGGTCAAGAGGGAATCCCCATGTTCGATCATAGCATGGGGATTCCCTTCCATGCCCCACATGGGTTTGCTCCATTTTACGGGTACCCAGGTTATGACCCTAGGTTCAATATGTACCATGGTGGTCAATACATGTATCCATCTGCAAATTTTGGGTTACAAACCCAAAATTTGCAGGTGGGGGCAAGTAATAATAATAATAATAATGAGAGTCGAGTGGGAAAGTCAATGTTTGGTCTAGTAAAACAGCTTGGATTTGGAGCGATATCAAATACTCCCTCTGTCCCATTAAAAATGCAACGTTTTCCTTTTTTGGTTGTCCCATTAAAAATGAAACGTTTCCTAAAATGGAAACAACTCTATCTCTACTTTTTCATCTCTCTTACTTTACTCTCTCTTCATTAACTCACAAAACAACACTACATAAAATCCCGTGCCGATTCCCAAATGTTGCATTTTAAGTGGGACGGAGGGAGTATGATTTTTGGAGTGGATGTATCTGGGCTATTTTTAGGGACTGGTTAATGTGTAACTTAATTGCATTTGAGGAGAAATTCTTGTTTTTTCTTGTTTATAAATATTGCGTAGACGGATATATCAAATAATATCCCTTTTAGCTTTGAATTGTGCATTGGACTTTGTTAATTTTCGGATTGAGACATTGCTATTACCTAGCACGTACCCTTGATGCAACACGTACAATTATTGGTTTTGATCCCAGCTAATCAGATTCAGATTAATATAATTGTGATTCTTCTAAATTATATATTAATTTCTCAATCTGGCATGAGAAAATTGTATTAGAAAGATTAAATAGATGAGGATAATTTGCTTGTTGGATCCCATGGGACAAAGTATATGATACAGAACAAGATGTGATATGGTTGATATGCATATAGCAGGATTTGCATACTTAGTCAGTATTACAGTATTAGTTTGAATTTTGAATTAAGTTGTTGCAAATTTCTTTCGTTTTGTAAGTCTACATATTGAGGCTCTCATGGTGACAACTGTGATTGGAGAGATCACCTATTTAGACGGTTGTAGACCGTGGCTTCTGTGTGAGGATTGGCCTCCTTCATAAGGATTATTTTCTGTTCCAGTTCGATTAATTATATTAAGTTCCTTCCCTTTTCCGTTTACGTTCTTGTTCATCTAGCTCCGGCCTTTACTCCGTATCAATTTGGTGCGGTGAACGATGGTCAATTCTCGGACAGAATCCACAGTTGATGATGTGGTTGGATTGGAGAAGGCTATAGCAAAGATGGAGAATTTCATGTTGGAGTTTCGAGCTTCTCGTGCTTCACCATTGATGACCTTTCCAACGTTTGATGGATCTGAGGCTCTCGTGTGGCTCGCACGGTCACACCAATATTTCCTCATCAACAAACCCCATTGGATAGATGTGTCGACGTAGCCATCAACGGTATATCCGGTCCAGAAATGCCATGGCTAAAATTGCTCCTTATGCATTGTTCTTCATTGTCATGGGACAAATTCACGCAAGAGTTGTTACGACGCTTTAGAGATGTTGCTGTCCGTATTGCCAAATACCAGCCAAAACACCTACCCACATCCGATGATAATACCACAGTTATTCCACCCTCCCTACCCACCGTGATAACAGCATTATTGTCCTCTAGTTCGCGTATAACAGCCCTGCAGGAGATACTGCCTAAATAAAAAGAGATTTATTTCAATATATAAGTGGAGAACAAACTAAAAAAAAAGGTAGACATCTTAGGTGGAAAAGTATACATCTTGAGAAGTTTTGTAAAGTAATTTGAGAAGTTGACCGGAATACTTTTTATATATAAATGATAATTATTTGTTTAATCATTTTGAATATTCATAGTTGCTTCACATCATTCATATAATAATATATCATAACTGAAAACTATATGAGATTAGGAATGAAGACCTCCAATATCTAGAGCATAACTTAACTACAGGGATGGAACCAGAATTTTGAATAAGCCCGTACTAAATTATATTAAAAAATACAATATATATATATATATATATAGAGTTGTGATCAATGTCGAACTAATTTTAAAGACCGAACTAGAGACCAAATCTGGGCCATTAGATCTAGTTTTTTTGATGAGATGTGCTGCTGTGAAAATTTTTTTAGCTTCATTACAAGCCCATTTTACTTCATTATATAGGTTTATTACTTCATTCTATACGTAATACCTTGAAACTACAACATGTTTTTACTTGCTTCCACTAGGTTTTGAAATGATTCAACATATGCTTCATTCAAATTCATTGACGTGGGTTTTTGCTTGATTAACATTTAAAAATGCAATTTATTCAAGTGAGTTTATTACTTCATTCAGAAACGTTATTACTTCATTGGATAAGATTTTTACTTCATTCCCGTAGGACTTCAAATGCTTCTACACATACTTCATTCCAATAATTTATTACATTATTCCATGTGTTTATTAAACCATATTAGCGCCATAGCGTTGGTGATAGATATTGTAGACAGAAAGAACGGCACGCGACGGCGAATTACATACTGGAATGAAGTAAAAACCTACTAGAATGAAGTAAAAACCTACTAGAATGAAGTAATATATTCTGGAACGAAGTTAAATCTTCGTAACATGTTAGTATGACTTATTTACCTTCAGATAAATTAAAATAGGCTCGTGATGAAGGCGAAAATAATTTATAAATTTCTGTATCTTATCCATAAAAAACTAGATCTAAAAGCTCTAATTTGCTAGGGTTCGGTGGTTCGGTCTTTAAGAGTGGATTTGTGAATAATGAGACTCTCTCTATACATATATATATATATATATATATATATATATATATATAGGATTGTGTTAAAATGACAACACCTCTTAAAGTAACATCATACCACCATTCCTAACCAATCATTTGTACATGTGGACGAATAATAAGCTGCCATGTGGCAATCATAAAAATTGCTCAAGGGTAAATTTTCACGGACTGCAATATCCAATACACTAGACTGCAATTTTTCCCGACTTGCAATATCCAATACGCTAGATTGCAATCTATAGATTGCAGTCTAGCGTTTATACTATTGCAGTCTAGCATATATAATATTGCAGTCTAGCGTGGTGTCACAGTGTCATTTTAAGAGTGTTGTCATTTTAACGCACCCCTATATATATATATATAGATATAAAATAATATTTTATTATTCCCACTTTCTTTATTTATTTTAAAATTTTATAAAATGATGAAAACACAATAACATATTGAGCTCCAGATACTACAAAATTTCATATATTTTTAATATGAGATAATATTCATTAATTAAAAAATTTAGTAAAATTTTGGTAAATTTCATAATATTTGAAATCAGAATATTAAATCGTAAACTTCAATTTTTTTCACAATCATCACATATGATTACAAAATGTCGTCTTTTGATGATATTTAAAACGTATTTTTTTAAAATAAGAAAAAATAAAAAATATGTAGTCTCATAAAAATTAAAAAAAATCATAATTTTATATTCTATTTTCAAATAAATTAACTAGATTTTGACCAAATTTTTATTATTTAAATGACTATTAGTAATATTTTACTCTATATATTGACATAGATATACATAAATTGTGATATTATGGAGATATTGTTGTATACTAGAAATCACATTTCGAGTGATTGGATACTGCAAAACTCTATAGTTTATTTTCCAATTAATGCAACAGATTATTTTTGTCGTAATGTTGTTATGTTTTACATATATTTAAATGTATAATCAACGTTACAAGTTTAAGTCTTTGTTTTAGTAGACCGATTGTGGGCGTCGTCCACTGTAAGGTAACACGGTCAGTAAAGAAAATAAGAATTTCATAACATAGATGGGCCTAGACTACCATATCATGGAAGGTTGCAATGTCAGTCCGATTATTTCTAAGCCTTAATGAAATAAGATGAGAGATATGGTATAGCATTGAATTGGACCTAACAGCAAGACGAGTCTTTATGATATCTACTGAAAGACGAGGTCTTGATAATTTGTTTCTTAATCAATGTACGTTAGCATTGAGCATACGGTATTGATTGAGCACTACTTTGACATTGGTATCAAAGCCAGTCTTTGGCTCTGATTATTTGTATTTAAATTTCGCAAATTTCATGTATGCATGTTTTGATTAATTGCGAAGCATGTTCTTGTGTTTTGTTATATTTATTTATGGATGATGAACTCAAGAACAATCGAATCAAGAACTTGAATTTTTGGATCAACGAGACGTGCGATCCGTCGGTGCTGCACCGAGAGACGATCGCGCTACGCTTGTCGGAGATTAGGGTTGTCGAAGCGGTGAGAGCTGAGGGCGACGGTGATGCGGCGACGCGAGACGAGCGTGGGTTCATGCGCGCCCGGGACAAAACCCGCAAACCCTAGCGGCGACCCGATGCGAGATCGGCGATGGTAGGCGGGCGTGGTGGTTTGTCGAGAACCATAGAGAGCCGAGCCGCGAACCCTTAACCTAGGCGGAAGGTCCAACATCCTCCGAGAATCTGGCCGAGATAGCCGCGCATCAAGTGCGACGATGGCTGGAATATTGGGAGCGTGTAGAGCTGCCCAGGTTTATCGAACCGGCGGTTAAAATCGAAACCGTAACGCCGTTACGTTTAGAACCAAAACCGCGAGACTGTTAACCGGCGGTTTCACGGTTCCAACATGAAATTATTCTCAAATTGCACAAAATTCTCAAATATTTATGAATTAATATTTATTTGATTTCTACCAAAATTAAGAAGGGAACATGATTTATATTTGAACTTTTAAATGTGAACATTATACTTGTGTGAATATTTATAGTTGTTTCTGTATATCATGTTGCTTTTCTCTCTCACAATTATAATTTAATTAAAATTGGAGAACTATGTGGACTTTGATTCCTCAATAAAATTGTGGATACGTAGGCAACTCAACTTAAATTTGAGCTCAAGCCCTTTTCAATTTTTTCCTTCTTCCCCCATTTCATGTTTTTTTGTTTACGTTTAGATGTGTAGGACACTTGTAAATTATATCACATTGTAATTTGTTTGTAAAGTATATCACATTGTAATTTCTTTGTAAATTATATCACATTGTAATTTGTATATTGAAATTGCAAATTTGATATCATTTTCACCTTTCTCATTTTACTTCAATTTAAACTATCTATTTTCTTGTTTCAATTTATTTTATAATTTCAAACTACATGGCAAAAAAAATAAAGGAAAAAAACGCGAAACCGCTACGAACCGTCCGAAAACCGGTCTGGCTGAGACGCTTGGGTTGCAGTTCGCGACGAACTCGGAATTTTGTCGTTCATCGTGCGTGCAAACCTCGTACGATGAGATAACGATGAAGGAATATTTTATTGATTATTTAATACTACATTAAAAGATATCATTAAAATAATATTATTTAATGAAAATAAAATATTTTGGGAAGATTTCCCTAGATTTTAGGAATATTTTGATTATTTTCTTTATTTATGGATATAAATATTTATATTTAATCCTAGATGATATAGATGAGAATAATTAAATAGTTTCCTAAATACTATATATCTAGATATCCTAATTAGGATAGATATATAGGAATTCATTAAATAAAATAATTCTCTTCCTAATCTTGAACATGGAATAATATGAATTTAATTATTTGTGTCTTATTTAGATTTAAAGATATATCTTATAGTAGACACGAATAAGAATTAAATTCTAAATTATTAATTTCCTAAAGTAAGATTATAAAAGATAATAAAAGATTTAATTATCTAGTCAATTAAATACCAAGAAAATTTTAAATTTAAACCTTTATTCGCCTTAATGCTAAGGATAATTAAAAAAAAACCCTACTCCAAATATCTAAGCTATAATTATGAACTTAAAGTTTGTATATGGGGCTCCATCGATTGGTTCTGAATTTGTGAAGCTTATTTCTAATATTATGTGGGGACAATAATCCTAAGAAATTAGTAAGTTCATGAGGACAATAATATTATCGTCACCCATTATGTGGGGACAATAATCCTAAGAAATTAGTAAGGCATGAGGGTGGACTTCTCCGGGTAGAGAGTGTTAACTTGAATGTGATTTTAATATTATCGCCACCCATTATGTGGGGACAATAATCCTAAGAAATTACGAGATTCGGGGTTCATGCGAATTTATGAGATATCTTGATCTGTAGCGGCACTGAGCATTGTTATGGGAGTGTCGTAGAAATGAGACTTTGTAATGCTAAATCGTGGTCGTGCAGGAAACATTGCGGCCATGCCATTATGTGGTCTCGGACTATTCGTCGATGTTGGATTGTTGGGGCTACCTAACGGAAAACACGAAAAACAAATAGGGCCTTAACGGGTCTATTAGCGATTATGCATTCGATTCCCAAATTTCATGCTAAACATAGATCTATAGATCCACATCAAATATTCACATAAACATGCATATTTGACATGAATTAAATGTTACCTCATAATCCGACATCGGATTGACGGCGCTTCGCACCTCCGGGCGATCCCGGTTTGCCGACCATGTATCTTCCGACCTATTCCCTTGTCCAAATTAGTCGAG